>NC_061854.1:10142183-10144683 GCF_019202785.1 Penaeus chinensis
ATCCCCTTATCCATCTCTTCCTCCTTCTCCTTCTTCCCCTTCCCCTTCCCCTTCTCCTTCTCCTTCTCCTTCTCCTTCTCCTTCTCCTTCCCCTTCTCCTTCTCCTTCTCCTTTTCCGTCTCCGTCTCCTTCTCCCTCCTCCTTTCTCATCTCTCCACCTTTCTCCTTCCTCCCACTATCTCCTTCCTCCTTCCTCCCTTCCCTTATCCCTTTCCTCCTCCCCTCTCGTTCCTCCCTCCTTCCTCCCTTCTCCATCCTTCTTCCTCCTCACACTATCGCACCTCCTCATTAAGGCGTACAGTGTCCGACGCGGCAGTCACACGTTCTCCGCATCACCATACTCCTCATTAACATGCTAACTACCAACGAGGCTCTATTGATCGTTCGACTTTCATTGCCTTTCCCGATATCTATTGCGAGTGGATGTTTAATCTGGCGATATAATTGTTGTCTAAGTATGTTTACTAATTAGAATGTTATACATACAGTTTGTCAATTACATATAATGTTTAAATACATACATACAAATATATATCTTTACACACACATATTTTCTCACAATGCTTCATATCATCTTGAAATAAACGTTACCATGTCACCATTAATTCATTACCGTGTAAATATCATCCACACAAAATCTATAATTAAACCACACACTCCAGTATTCCAACAATCATCTTGAGAGTCATCAATCAACTTCTCAATAAAAAAAAAAAACTGGAAGCTGGTGAATTCTAAATTCATAAAAAACATCTAAGAAATACATTCTTTCTAATAATAAAAGGAAAAAAGAGACTAGAGCACTCCCTCTCCTCTCTTTCCCTACTCTCTTCCTCCTCCCCATGCCCTCTCACTCCCTCCTCTGGGTCGCTTCTTCCCTCCATCCCTTTCCCTGATCTGTCTCCCTCCCCCTTCCCCTTCCCCTTCCCCTTTTCCCCTTCCCCTCTCCCATCCCTCCTCTCCTAACCCCCCCCCCCCCCCCCGCTCTCCCGTCCTCCCAACTGCCACGAGAACACGAAGCGCCGCCGAGAGAAACGACACCGTAGCGCTGATGAGACTCGCCTTGACATTTACAAAGACGTTGGCGCGGGGCATTTGGGGCCGTCTTTCATTTCCGGAGGAGAGAATTAAGAGAAAAAAGAGACGGTGCGCACTTCCATATGAAGAGTGGGATGAAGGAACAAGGAAACAAATTGACAGATAAAAAGAGAAAATGACGGATAGGCAGATATATATATATATATATATATATATATTTATATATATATATTTATATATATATATATATATATATAGAGAGAGAGAGAGAGAGAGAGATAGTTAGAGATATAGAGATAGAAAGAGAGAGAGAGAGAGAGATAGGTTGATAGATAGAGAAAAAGTTAAAAAGAGAGAGAGAGAGAGAGATAGGTTGATAGATAGAGAAAAAGTTAAAAAGAGAGAGAGACTGACGGTGATAGTGGCAGGGAAAGGTGGAATAAGAAAAATATCACTTGAAAGTTCAACAGCCCTAAGTAGCGTAATAACAAAGCATCGCTTCTGCGCCCATTACGGAGCGCCCCTTCAGAACCTGCGTTGACCTCTTGAAGCGGTCTCTAAAGGTTCACTTTGATTCGAAAAAGATCTAAGTACAAAGGACTCCTCGGAAGGACCCTTAACAGTCGGCAAAGTAAACTAACTACGGCAAAGCAGCTTACCCCGTAATGGTCGGGAACTCAACTGAAGTACATTAACGTGTTTTTCCACTGCACTTATTGTACGCAGTGTAACACTGCAAGTACCGAAGAATGTATGTCTTCAGAAGCTTGAAGACTTTTCGGTCCTTTCGACGATCGTCTTCCGCAAAACCAAAAACAACTAGGGGGGCAGAGAGAAAGAAAGGGAAAGAACGAAAGTAAAAACAACCCGTCTTTCACAAAACAAAACTTTTAAAACAGGATCATCAAAATCAGTCTCAGCACGGCGCAGACAACACAGCCATCCATAACAAGGCAGAGCGAGACCGTGATACACCAGGAACAACATCTATACCCGGGAGCCTCTCAACACATTACGTCTTTACCGTTCTCATGTATATGATAATGTTCCCCCGCCCCAGGCCTTGTGCCTTATTCGCTGGTTCCGGCGCACCCACACCCGCGCTTACACATTCACAGATATATACGCACACGGACGAACGCGTTCGCACACGCACATGGATAGGCAGATACATATAGACAGACATATAGAAAGATAAATATAGAAACACACACACAAACACACACACGCACACACACACACACACACACACACACACACACACACACACACACACACACAATATATATAAATAAATATATATATATATGAGAGAGAGAGAGAGAGAGAGAGAGAGAGAGAGAGAGAGAGAGAGAGAGAGAGAGAGAGAGAGAGAGAGAGAGAGAGAGAGAGAGAGAGACAGAGAGAGACGGAGAAACGGAGAGACGGAGAGACGGAGAGACGGAGAGACGGAGAGACATAG
>NC_061854.1:10149683-10152877 GCF_019202785.1 Penaeus chinensis
AGTGCATGAACGAGAGGAATTTTGGGAAACATTGTTTTTGTAGTGTGTGTTGTTTTTGTAGTGTGTATAATTTATATTTAAGTTTGAAAATAAATGGTTAAAGGTTTTTATCTTTTTAATTGAACTCCAATCTTCCCAATCATACATATATATTCCTGTGTATAAACAGAGAACGTCCAGAACCGAGGATATCTGCTAAATTAAACCTTCTGGCATAATAATATCCTTACAGAGAGGGAGAGGGAGAGGGTATGGGTATGGGTGAGAGTGAGAGTGAGAGTGAGAGTGTGAGTGTGTGCATAAGTATAAGCGTGAGTGTGAGTGTGAGCGTGACTGAGTGTGGGCATGAGTATGGGTGTGTGTCTCAGGGGATAATCTCGTGATGGCGGAAGAGGAGGAGCAATGGAAGAAAGCCAAGATTATTATGAAAATGTATTCCTCAGAAGGCTTATTAGTCAGGATGCACTCGTGCGTGCGTGCCTGTGTGTAAGTTTTCCTCCAAATACCAGGGGGAAAATCACCATCTGACTACAAGCAAAAGATAATCACGATCTGAAAGCAACAACAACTGCAACTTGCAATAACCCGGAGCTGGAGCGAGCGAGAGTGATGGCATGGGCGGCCGGGTATTCGAGAGGCTCTTTCAATTTTGAAGAGACGAGACAATGGCGAACGCGCTGAGGCCGCTTGCAATGTTCGAGAGCATAACCGGGAGAACCTTTGAACAAAACGAGCCACCAAGACAAGGTTCAAGGTTCAGGCAAGTTACGACTCGAGAGAATGGGCCGGGGATAACTCGAAGAGATTGTGCGCCGAATTCTGACCAAAAGGCATTTGGAAAGGTGGCGGCAGAGCTACGTTTATGATGTAAACGTTATATCAAAACGAAGTTCATGCTGTAGGTATTAAATCAGTTTCGTCCATTATGTAAATGCGAGTTGAGAATCCAGAGGAGGTTAGAAGCTGAGGAACGAGTCAAACGCTCTAATTAGCAATCATCCGGTGACTTTCTATCACTAAAATAATTCATCACTATAAATAAATAAATAATCATACACAACTGAAAGTGAAAGAAAGAAGAATGAATAACAAACGAGTAGTAAAAACGCGTCCGAAACCAAGGATGTGACGAAACAAGACAAATGTTCCGGCGCGTTGGAAGGCGGCCAACTGGGCAGAGTCGGAGGGGGGGGGGGGGAGAACAAGGTCAAGCAGCCCGCTCCTTCCCTCCTACGCGACCCTCTGGCGCATTATCCTACACGGGAATGAGGTCGCGTCACTCCACTCCCTTAGCTCTAGTTAAAACGGAAATAATCACACAAGGGCACGATACAAAGGCCACTGACCGGACACACCTGGTTAGAAAGGTCAGAGAAAGAACATGGAAAAGAACAAGAAGCAAGCTGAGCTCTGTCTGAAACGTTGCGAGGTTGATCCATCAGGAGCTTGGAGTCAATCTCTTCCGCGATGCAATATACAGGAAGCGGCTCACGGACCCATGCTAGTAACACACACACACACACACACACACACACACACACACACACACACACACACACACACACACACACACACACACACATGCAAATAAATCAAATACATATATAGAAATAAAAACTAACTAAATAAATAACGTTTAGAAGACAAAGTAGGCTGACAAACAAATGCTACAAGCAAGGCAATACAGAGTATCACCGCCGACAACCTATCCAAATTCAAATCTCTTAGTGAGATATAGCAGAATGGAATACATGATCACAAGGACGGTAATCCTACGACTTCAGGCTAAAAGTGCAAATTCCGCCGTGACACTCAATCCCATCGCAGTACGAATGACAACAACAACAAACCCACCACCAACAACGAGACCAAATTCAACAAAGACATAGCCAAATCTGCGCCATTTCCCTGGCCAAGGTCCCCGCAAGGTCCTTGCCGAGCGCACACACCCTTCGGAACCGGAGCAGTTGGCAGCGCAACCGGTTCAGACAGGGCGACAAACCGGGCTTTATGGACAAAGTTTGCGTGGGATCCTCGAATTTAGGGGCGTCTATCTCTCATCATGGAGAACGGCATGCTGTAACCCTCCCATTGCCGCCGGGCCGGCCCCGCGCCACACGCCCGTTACCACACCCATTCGAAAGCCTCAGCCAAGGACGGTGCACTGGCAAGGGGGGAGGATAGACGAGAGAAAGGGAGAGATAGAAGGAAGAATGGAAGTATCGAAGGGAGGAAGGGAAGAAGGGAGGAAGGGAGGGAGGAAGGAAGGAAGGAAGGAAAGGAGGGAGGGAGAAAGGAGTGAGAAAAAGAAAAAGTGGAAGAAGAAGAAGAAGAAGAAGAAGAAGAAGAAGAAGAAGAAGAAGATGAAGAAGAAGAGGAAGAAGGAGGGGGAGGAACTGAAGGAAGGAGGGATATTTATATATAGATAGATAGATGCGTATGTATCACAATCATACATACATATACATACACCTACACACATATACATACATACACACACACACGCACACACACACACATATATATATAATATATATATATATATATATATATATATATACAGAGAGAGAGAGAGAGAAAGAGAGAGAGACAGAGAGAGAGAGAGAGAGGAGAGAGAGAGAGAGAGAGAGAGAGAGAGAGAGAGAGAGAGAGAGAGAGAGAGAGAGAGAGAGAGAGAGAGAGAGAAGATAAGATCAATGGGAGTCTCAACAGGGATACGCAATCATCCATCTTGGTCACTGTACACCATAAACGCTTTAAATTTCAGACTAGCAAAATAGAGCGAATGAAAATACAAAAAAAATCACTGACAAGACAAAGACAGAGACTTGAGGATTTCTTCCGCCGCCCTCGGTATCGTATCACATAACATTATTCTTTAAAAATGACGCAATAACGAGAAACTCAGAGGCAAGGCTGTAACAGCATTGTCGACGATCCTCATCATTTTTTTCCCCTTTTCTCTTTAAAAAACACAAACAGACACACATAACGGTTGCACACACTAACCCAGGCAAAAATAGATACAAAATGAGCGCCTTTCATCTGAATTTATATTGTTTCGTTTCTTAAAATATGAAGTCATTATGTGGTAAGTTTGGTGGTTTGTAACTAATTTTGTCAATGTATTCTGAATAGCTTTGAAACCCCTTTTACGATAATAAAAAACACAAACAAAAAAAAGAACACAACCA
>NC_061854.1:10165477-10175477 GCF_019202785.1 Penaeus chinensis
AAAGTCTGTCTCGTTGAGCGCCACACAGTCTGTGCCAGCAAAGCGCCCAATTGGAAATGCACAACAATATAGGTCACTTGTGGAAGCGAAATGCAAACAAACGTCAACAGGTGCCACGCAAATGGAACATTGCTTCTCATTTATGATCTGTTTTAGCCATCAATTACAGAATGCAAATTACATTCCGGGAACTACAGCATAATTGTGCGGGTTTTATTCACCATTTTTTAATCTTTCATCGCTCCTGTTCGGCATAACGGAAAACAGTTACTGATACACACTCAAACACATGCGCACAAAGAAACAGGCACACAGCAACAACACAAACCATAATAACTCACATTACTGCAGTAATTTCGTATATCTATCAGTTTTACTAAATCTTAATGTAAAGCTCGTGATAATGGTAAAATAATTCTTATGCTAATACAATAATAATAATAATAATAATAATAATAATAATAATAATAATAATGATAATAATGATAACAAAATATCAATAATAAAAATAATAATAATAATAGTAATAATAATAATAATCATAATAATAACAACAATAATAATAATAATAATGATAACAATAATGATTATAATAATAATAACAATAATAGTAATAACAAAAATATTAATAATAATAATAATAACAATAATAATAATAATAATAACAATAATAATAATACAAATAATAATAATTATTAATACCAATATTAATAACTATACCAGCAATACTGATAAAAATATTAACAGTAATAACAATAATAAAAATAAATAATAATAATAATAATAATAATAATAATAATAATAATAATAATGATAACAATGATAATAACAGCAGGACCCCCCCCCCCCTCCCATTCTAAGTCATTTGAGTCACGTTTTCCAATTTCTGCGACATGATTCGGTCCAACACACGAGAGGCTTATTATAGGCTTCTCATAATTAACACTTGTTGAGTCTTTCCTCTTATCGCACGACGCCATGCGTGGAAAAATGCAATGCGGGGACTTTCTCGCGTGTGCGCGTGCGTGTGTATGTATTGTTGTGTGTGTGTGTGTGTGTGTGTGTGTGTGTGTGTGTGTGTGTGTGTGTGTGTGTGTGTGTGTGTGTGTGTGTGTGTGTGTGTGTGTGTGTGTGTGTGTGTGTGTTCACGCGCGCGATGGGGGAATGGGGTTAGTGGGAGTAAAAGGGAAATTGAAGAGATTAAAAGCAAAGGAGTGCGGGCAACATGCGTTCGATTGCAGTGCAGTTTTCGTCCTCTAGTGGCAGTAATTACTGATAATGATGTTGATATTACTGATGATGCTGAATGATGACTGTAATTGCCTGACGAATTGCAACTACGATGTCATCTGTTACAGAACTTAACACTTGATATTGAAGATAAAAACGGCAACATAAATTACGGATAACACAAAACACAAGAAGAAAAAGGACAAAATCAACTACACTGATGCGACAGGGGTTCAATACTCAAACAAAGCCGTTGGTTCGAGAGGCAAAAGGTCAGTCGCCGACAATCCCTTGTTTTCTTCTCTTCTACCTCCTCTATCTCTTTGTCTTCTTCCATTTTCCGCGTCTCCCCCTCAGTCCTCCTCCTCCCTCTTCACTTTCTCCACCTTCCCCTCTTTCTCTGCCTCTTCTTCTTCTTCTTCTTCTTCTTCTTCTTCTTCTTCTTCTTCTCCTCCTCCTCCTCCTCCTCCTCCTCCCTCCTCCTCCTCCTCCTCCTCCTCCTCCTCCTCCTCCTCCTCCTCTCGGAATCTTTCCAACGTCAACCCCCACCCTCCCCCCCTCCTCCCGGGTTCATCAGCGGGGCTCACCATCATTACGGCACAGTGAGTCAGCGTGATCATAATTATCCCACGTGGGGACCAACAGGCGGAGGGAGATGATGCTGCAGGCAGGAGAGGATGGTGCTGAAGGAGGAGGGAGAAGGAAACGCAACGAGGAAGAAGAGGATGGATGAGGAGGAGAATGAGGACGTGGAGTAGAAGAAGAGGATGGATGAGAGGGAGAATGAGGACGTGGAGTAGAAGAAGAGGATGGGTGAGAAGGAGAATGAGGACGTGGAGTAGAAGAAGAGGATGGATGAGAGGGAGAATGAGGACGCGGAGTAGAAGAAGAGGATGGGTGAGAAGGAGAATGAGGACGTGGAGTAGAAGAAGAGGATGGATGAGAGGGAGAATGAGGACGTAGAGTAGAAGAAGAGGATGAGAAAAAAAGACAAACAGGAATAAGGAAGAGAGGATATTTATATAAAAAAAAGAAAAAAAAAGAAAACAAAAAAGAGTAAAAAGAACATGGAAAATAAATAAGTACTACATAACAACAGAGAGAGCAGACGAACAAGAAACTCTAACACCACGATCGAAAAGGGAGGCCGGAGGACGAAGGCGAGGACGGTGCCCTCCCTGCGTATCCTCTTTCCTCCTTCCTCCTGCTGATTTCTCCAGGGCGGGAGTAATCCCGGGAGTAGGGAGGGAGGGGGAGGGTGCGGGCGGAAGGGGCGGGGGCAGGGAGGTCGACAGGAGAGCGAGGGAGATAATAGGAAGCCTGAAACTTGGGTCGCGGAAGGCAGAAGCTTTGATGGGTATTAGCTATTATCTAAATGACCCACGAGAACCCGCCTTGCGCTGGCTGCACAATTCATCCAGCGCCGCAATATTTTTTCCGTCGCAATTTCCTTTTCCTCTTTTCTCGCAATTACTATTATTCCCTTCCCATAAGTCTGCTGTTTGAACGTAAGTTTTCGGTTTTCTAATGCCAGTGTACTGGCGTTGTCATCCTTAAGATCATCGTTGTAATCTTTCTGATTTCTACTCTTTCATCGAGCCACCCTCCCCCCGAAACATAATAATACGTAAAAACAGAAAAATAAATGGTACCGAAACGATTGCAAAGAAGGAGACTCCGTCCCGTATTAATCAAGCCAAAGCCGCGACTGACGCCCGTCGAAACGCGCGATATTTCACGAAAAGTTCTGATCGCTCCCGATGCTGCGCTTTCATCTGACCTCCAAGTTCGCTTCGGAGAGAAGGGGCGGCCCAGGGACCTCAGGGACACCAGGGACCTCAGGGACCCAAGGGACCCCGGCCGTCCTCATCTCCGCCTCCCAACTTCTCTTCGGCAAATAATTCACGTGTGATCAACGTTGTACTTCTTACGCTGAAAAACACGACGGCAAGAGCTGAAACCGATGGAAGCTGCCTGGTATGCATGTATATCGGAGTGTGTGAACATATGCAATGTACATGTATGTGTGTATGTGTATGTGTATGGAAATGTGTATGTATATGTATGAATGTGTATACACACATACACGTGTGTGTGTGTGTGTGTGTGTGTGTGTGTGTGTGTGTGTGTGTGTGTGTGTGTGTGTGTGTGTGTGTGTGTGTGTGTGTGTGTGTGTGTGTGTGTGTGTGTGTGTGTGTGTGTGTGTGTGTGTGTGTGTGTGTGTGTGTGTGTGTGTGTGTGGTGTGTGTACATGATGCTGAGATTACGTTCAGAGTGAGGTCATTTGCCATAGTTCTAACATCATTAGCAAGAGTAATTAATATGACTACCACTGATGAGAATAATTACGTCAGAAACCCAATGTATACATATCCCTGCAGCTCTAGCAACTTCCCAGGGGCCGCGGGACTAATTCATGGATGCGGGGAAGACTAAGTAAGCAAGGCGCAGAGGCGTAATAGTGATAGAGAGGAGAGTGAAGCAAATGCAAGGATGACGAGAGAAAAAAAGGTAAGATAAAATTAAAGAAAACACAGAGAAAGGAGAGAAAGAAAGAGAGAGAAATAGACAATGAGAAAGGAGAGAAAGAAAGAGAGAGAAATAGACAATGAGAAAGGAGAGAAAGAAATAAACAGAGAGAGAGAGAGAGAGAGAGAGAGAGAGAGAGAGAGAGAGAGAGAGAGAGAGAGAGAGAGAGAGTGAGAGAGCGTAAAAGCCACATAAATCTGAGAAATGGTCGAAGTATGTTTCCATTAGCGGTCCCGTAGACGGCGTTGACGCGGGCAGATCAACAAGTGGCTCACCTAAACCCCGAACCACAAGTAACAAGGGAGATTTCCCCGCGCTAAAATCACCTTTGTGCCGGAGATCTTTCCTGTGCTCTTGCGAACCATCCCTTTTACGCGTGTATTGAGATTCAAGCGATTTTTGATTAAGAAGTGCGAACCTAATTCCCAACCAACAGAAAGAATCGAATTTATGTCTAAGGTCCAGGATGGGGAAAGATAGGAGGAGGAAAGGACGGGTGAGGCGGGAGGGGGGGGGGGGGGGGCGACAGAACTATAAATCGCGGCGTGGCACCCGGGCAATTTAGAAATCCAATTCTGTGTGGGAAGAAAATTCAGGCTTTTTGTCAGAAAGCCTTGCAGGGGCTCAAGCTGGCTATCTGTTTGTCTAACCAGCCAACCAAACACAAGGCCTTGTCTGACTGACTGCCCGTCTGAACTGTTTGGATTCTCGATTAAAAGCACGGGATCGTCTGTCTGCTTGAGAGAAATGAAACAAACAAGGAGAAAGTGCAGAAGACTAAGAAAAAGAGAAGTGGACTGAGAGAGTGGGAAAGGAAAACAGTGGCTGAGTAACTGGATTGGAAGACACGGACGGGGAGGGAATGGGGATAGAGTGAGTGAGTGAGTGAGAGAGAGGGAGGAGAGAGAGAGAGAGAGAGAGAGAGAGAGAGAGAGAGAGAGAGAGAGAGAGAGAGAGAGAGAGAGAGAGAGAGAGAGAGAGAGAGAGAGAGAGAGATAGAGAGAGAGAGAGAGAGAGAGAGAGAGAGAGAGAGAGAGAGAGAGAGAGAGAGAGAGAGAGAGAGAGAGAGAGAGAGAGAGAGAGAGAGAATGAGCTGTAAGAAGAGGTTGAGCAGTGTTGTCATCCACGTGGGCCGCGCACAATGGGGGACAAGGGACCCTGATAGCGTCCTGATGGTGTCCTTTGTCCCGAAGGTGGCCTGTGGTGTCTCTCCGCTGCCTTTAAGGGATAAGTGTACGTTGGGTTGCATGTTCTTGCTCTTTTACAGCATGTGCGCGAGCGTGCGCGTGCATGCCATTGACAGAAGAAGGATTATAATGCATGATCAAATATCATTATACATCAGCAACCTTTGATATCAAATTCACCGGTCTCTCCTAAATCAACTTGAATTCAATCTATACGGACAACAACAAAGTTATAAATATATCTAGAAGCAGCAACACAAAGAGAGAGGGAGAGAGAGAGACAAGGGAAGGGGGAGGGAGAGAGTGTAAGGTAAGGTAAGGGAAGGCAGGGTAAGGGGAAGGGAGGAAGGGGAGGAGGGAAGGAGAGAAGGATGGAGGGAGGGAAGGAGGGAGGGAGTGGGTGAGTGAGTGGGTGAGTGAGAGAGAGGGAGGGAGAGAGAGAAAGAGAGAGAAAGAGAAAGCGAGAGAAAGAGAGAGAAAGAGAGAAAGAGAGAGAGAGAGAGAGAGAAAGAGATAGATAGAGAGAGAGAGAGAGAGAGAGAGAGAGAGAGAGAGAGAGAGAGAGAGAGAGAGAGAGAGAGAGAGAGAGAGAGAGAGAGAACACATAAAAACACATGTAATGAGATCGAAAGATACAGATTTGGTCGACACAAGGTTTCCATAAACGGCCTTTAGGGCCCATACACTGCCACAATTGAGCCTCCCGAGTGGCAATATCCTATTCAGTATATCACAAGGTCTTGTATAAGAAGTACCCCCCCCCCCCCATAGCCCAAGCCAGATTCGACGCCGCGAAATCCGATCAACATCTCCAGCGAGAAGGATCTGAACGTCGCCCTCAATTTCACTTTTATCACTATTTCCATCTTTATCAAGAGATCCAAACCTCTCTCTCTCTCTCTCTCTCTCTCTCTCTCTCTCTCTCTCTCTCTCTCTCTCTCTCTCTCTCTCTCTCTCTCTCTCTCTCTCTCTCTCTCTCATCCCCCTCTTTTTTCTTAACAACCCGCTTGAAAGGAAAGGAGTTTCTCATCGACCGGCACTGGCGGGACTCGACCGAGAGAAGCCGTTCGCACACAAACCCTCGAGTCTAATCCTCGATTACGATATTCAACAACCCCCCCTTCTCTACCTACCTCAACCCCCTTCCCCAAACGCTCAACGAACCTTCTCTGCCGACCCCCGCCCTCACTAGCATCGATCATCCCTCTAACCCCCACCCCCTATCCCCTTCCACCCACACATGCTTCCGGACCTTCCCGCGCCCCGACCTATCCACCCCCTTCCCCTTCCACCCTGCGTTCCCACCTATCCTTACATCTGTACCACCACTATCCGCCATGCTCCTTGCACATCCCCACATGTTCCTCCACCTATCCACCCTTCCCCATCCCTATCCGTACCCGCACCTCTTCCTTTCCCTCGCCCTTCAATTACATCTTCCTTAAGGGCAGTGCCATTCACAACGACTGCCGAGGAGAGCCCCAGGCACCGCGTGAAGCTTTCTGGCACGGTAGAATGTGTGTACCTGTCCTTAAAAAAATGTGTATATAAAACTTTTCTCGTGTTTAGAAAAGCGTTTTCGGTTTCACATCTTTCTTTCGGCTAAGCGTTTTATCACTGGCATACCTTTCATTTCTTTTCCTGCTCCCTGCCTTATATTCTCCATTTTCCTTCTGATCCCGTTTCCGTGTTCGCCTCCCAAAATATTTCCAATATTAATAGTCGCAGCATTTTTGAAACTCCCTCGCCATCTATAGCAAAAACTATTTATAATGATAGTCCTTGTGAATGAGAAAAGCGCCATCTTCACGGAACATTTCAATAACGATTGAGCGCTACAAAGACCAACATTTTTTTTGCAACAACTATGTTTTAACAGGATGAATGTTGTGATGAAACGTAAGGAAAGAAAATATGAAGCGAAAAGTAAAATGCATGAAACAGAGAGGGACATGGACCTAGAGTGAGAGTCAAAGCAGGTGTAAAAACAAGGAAAAAGTGCTAGAGGGAAAGTGACAGCGAGAACGAGAGGGAGAGAGGGAGGGAGAGGAAAAGAGGGAGAGGGGGAGAGGGAGGAGGGAGGAGGGAGGGAGGGAGAGGGGGGTGGGGAGAGAGAGAGAGAGAGAGAGAGAGAGAGAGAGAGAGAGAGAGAGAGAGAGAGAGAGAGAGAGAGAGAGAGAGAGAGAGAGAGAGAGAGAGAGAGAGCAATAGAGAGAGAGTAAGCAAACAGAAAGGGAGAAATCGCGAAAGCAATATCCTTACATACGAGTAAGGACGGCGCCGTCGACAGCCACTGATCCTGGAGGAGGATGCCCGAAATCCAGGCGTGTTAGACGCATCCGACGAACGTGACTCTCGGCACATAACAGGAATACGCGAATCGCTCGCTGTCGCCGTAATATACTTGCCCGGGATCCTTTTTTTTTTTTTTTTTTTTTTTTTTTTTTTTACGAAGTTCCACTTACGAATTACTTAAATTGACGCATTGCTCGGTCAGGTGAACGTGCAATGACATTTGGGGAAAACAGTAATTTTCGGTCAAGAGACGACTGGTAACAGGTATGGTTATGATACAGAGGAGATAAAGACGGCGAGAAGAGACCAGGGAGAAGAGGGCAATAATCTGCCGCCACGCAGATACTAGCACAGCCCCTTAAACCCCCTTCAACGCCCACAGCCCCTTAAACCCCCTTCAACGCCCACAGCCCCTTAAACCCCCTTCAACGCCCACAGTCCACGTCCATCCCAAGCGTCGACATACTCCAGATCCCCAACCTCATTTCACAGCGAATACTTAACACGTTTAAATGTAATTCCTACTAAAACCATTAAACCTAAGTGCACGCTTTAAGAGGCCCCTTAACAGAGCAGTCGTCTGAATACTAATCTAAACAAGCGGCTCGGGAGCTTCAGGGTGAAGGGAGAGGTGGCGAGGGGGGATGCAGGGGAGGAGGGGGGGAGAGGGGGTTCTGTGACTGGTTGACGGGCCTCTGACGTTCTCTGACGCAGGAATTACGCGCCTCTGACGGGGATGAAAGGCTGCGTTCCGTGCCCCCAACACAAGGCCTTAATGGCTCAGAATGGAGTGTCTGGGAGCGATTGTGATGCGGTTCCGCCGTCGGTCTTTTTCATTAGTAGTGCCTTGCCGCCCCAGCCCTCGGAAGCGCGTAACCTGACACTTTCTTTCCCAAAGCGCTTTATGCAGTACGCCCGGTCCTAATGAACTCGTATTCTAATCGGCGCTAATTCGGATTACGGGAGGATTATGTGAGGGAAAACGGCCCAATTCCAATACTTCTTTACTAGTTCAGCGATGGTCCCACACACGTTTACTTGAGAAAGCGCGCGCGCGCGTTCTAGACTGTAACGTAGACCTTTAACATTATAATAACCATAAGCCACAGTGGGAAATCAAACAACCCCCACTGTCCGCCACTGAATTAATAAGCTCGCTAAAAATAGTCTCCAAGCAGATGCATGCCAGCCGCTTGTCGTAAAATGCAGAGAAACATATCCGGTACATTCCAGAGCTAATCTTCCCGAGTCATAAAGGCCCGAAAGCTGTCAGCTGCGAGGCCACGACTTGAGCCGCAGCCTCTTCGGCACTCGCATGGCACCGACCTCGGACGGCACTAATACCATTAACCGAAACCATAACAACCGAAAATAGACCATCGGCACCAATAAGCAACGGAGGAAAACGGCGTCCCATAAGAACACAAATCTTTCTATTACCGGCTTATTAATGTTTAATTACACCGCGCATGTCACACACGGTTCTCCCGGGGAACATCAATGGCTCCAGCTCTTAATAATGCATAAGATCAAACACGCGCGGCCCTATCAACAGTCATGTGTCCTTCTCCCCTCCCTTACCCCTCTCTATTCCTCCGTTCCCCCGACTCCCTTGATTCGCGGAATTACTTTTCGTTACTGAACGCTGTAACACTCTTTGACCTCCGGTACCGGATGGTATCAAATGCATGGTAAGAACTGTTTGCTTAGTATTCTATACACTTTACCAAGCATCACCATCACATATACAAAAACCTTTTCTTTTGGTTTGATTTAATTCTTTCATTTCCTGTTTCCATCGCTAATTAAAATGTTCTACAGCTGAGAAGTGTTCTTAAAGAAAGGCCAAAAGAAAGAAAGAAAGAAAAAAACGAAAATATAATGACAAACGTTCGCGGATATTGGTCAGGGAAGTTTCACGTGTCAGATCACGTCATCTCATGGGAAATCACGTCGCGGGAAGGTCCAGTGTGTGCGTAGGAGTAGTGTGTATTTGTACACACACTTAATCACACACCACATACCATCCACACACAGACAAACATACAAATACACACTTAAACTCGTATATACATTTACCATTGTCTATCTATACCAATGCATCAACATGAATAATAGTGCAGGGAAGAAAGGAAAAATAGAACCAAAATTGCACGTTCCATCGTCCTGGCGCTGTCGTCGCATGAAGGGAAATGAGGTTCTCTCGTGTCTAATGACATTAAGTAGTCAGGGCTACTACAGAACAGACACTGCATGACCAGACGCATCCATGCACTACTAATTAAAAGGGCGTAATTCTCAAGAGAAAGTAAACACTGTCAGCTGAATGACAATTAAAGCATCGTGTGTCCATTATCTCTCCAGAAGTCTTTCTCATTCTCTCTCTCTCTCTCATTCTCTCTCTCTCTCTCTCTCTCTCTCTCTCTCTCTCTCTCTCTCTCTCTCTCTCTCTCTCTCTCTCTCTCTCTCTCTCTCTCTCTCTCACTCTCTCACGTCATTCCTTATATTGCTCGTTCAGTTACCCCTCGCACAACCCCTTGCTCTCTAGAAATTCATCATTTAATTCGGCTTAACCTAAACCTCATTTCCAAACAACCGCTTTTCCCCTTCATTCATATTTTCCCCTTCGCGTTCACTTCTCTTTCCTTCGCTCTCGTCCCCTTTCACTCAACCTCTTCATTAAGTTACAGCGTCAGTTTTCTCTCTCTCTCTCTCTCTCTCTCTCTCTCTCTCTCTCTCTCTCTCTCTCTCTCTCTCTC
>NC_061854.1:10180477-10187977 GCF_019202785.1 Penaeus chinensis
AGGAAGTGGGAGGAAGTGAGCAAGATAAAGGAACATAGTATGACTGTATATATAAAGATAATGGAATAGAAAGGAATAGAGGAGGCGATAGAAAAAGAGTGTGTGTGTGGGGGGGGGGGGGTTGATGTGTCTGTGTTCATACATATTTTTCTCTCCTAAAAGATTAAATGATCCAGAGAACGACTCAAAAAAATCTTTTGCAACTTACGCAAGATCATTTACTAGATGGCTGACAATGTTATTGAGCAATCTATGGGATATACAAGAAAGACATAAATGGTAGTTTTCAACCGGATCTTTGCCTTTGAGACACACAAAAAAAAAAAAAAAAAAAAAAAAAAAAAAAAAAAAAAAAAAAAAAAATATATATATATATATATATATATATATATATATATATATATACACACACTATAATGAAATTAATCCAAACACCAAAAAAAAAAAAAAGTGATAATTATGATTATCACCTTATTAGTTACAAAGAACGAAAACCACACAGTTGAAAAAGGGGAAAAATACGCGCGAAAATCATAGACCAGTCTAAATATTTTCTTTGGTGAAATTCGGGGTGGAATACCAGAGCAGAAAATCATGAAAGTCCGTAATCCTAACATTTGCCGAGTCACTGCACGGTAGGTGAGGACCTCATTATTTTTTTTCCCTCTTTTTATATCATAATAAATCCAAGCCGCTGTAGCTGTAGCTGAAATAACTGGCCTCTGCCGCGGATCCCTACGTGGGAGAAGGTGGATTATGTGATAAATCTTCACATCGCCCCACATTCATCTCATTGTGAAAAAAAAACGAGGGATGGAAAAGAGGGAGGGACGGACGTGAAGCAGGGAAGAGAAAGAAAGAAAGGAAGGACAAATAAAAAAGAAAGAAAGAGAAAGAGAGAGTGAGAGAAGAAATACAGGAAGGAAGGGTGGAAGGAAGAAAGGAAGTGAGGGAGGGAAGGAAGGAAGAATGGACAGGGAAGAGAGAGAGGGGGGGGGGGGGTAGTGAAAAAGAGGCAAGCAAGGGAATAAAAACAGAGAAATAGAGTGCTTCCGTCAAAATTTTCATTCGGCGTGTTGATTCTCAATATTATCGCAGCGCGTAATTACCCCCGTCTGAAGCTAACGTAAATACGCGTGAATAAAAAAAGAGACTCTTGATATAAAAAAAAAAAAAGGAAAAGAAAAAAGTTACAAGTATTGTTTACAAAAGACCTGAGCACATTCTGGAAATGAAAATGAATTGAAGTCTCTGTGAGGTAGTTTCTAGTGGATTATAACTACACTGACTAAACTCTGTAAATATTCGGATACAGCTTTTTATTTCCAGTTTGTGGACAGATTTCCTCGGGTAGGAAAGTTCAGTGAATGCTTTACAGGCTGAATATATGTTGATTGTAAAGAAATAACCGTTCATTTAAGAGTTAAAGACTAATCCTAGTCCCAAACCCTTCGTTTCCCTCTCCACACTAGGAGGTGCGGATGGCTCTCCCTCCAAAACAATTTCCTCTTCTTCGCTCAGTCTCCAATTCTCGCTTTACATCTCTTTCTCCTGCCCTACTTCCTTCTTCGTCTTCCTTCGAACGTGAAGAATCCCAGATATGACTTCCAGCGGGAAACAATGAATGTCTTTCGGAATAGTTGCGAGTGTTTCGTGCGGCACACAACAGTCCTGGGGAGGGGGGGGGGGGTGAAGAGCTGGTGGGGGAAGGGAAGAGGAGGTTCAGGCGCGGGGAAGGGGAGGGGGGTGATATACTGTGTGCCCCACAGAGTATATCTTTACATAGGAGTTATGACGAATTCCTGGCAAAGTTGTACTGCCTGTTATAGTATTCATTGCTTCCCTGAATATCATAATATTCCCGCATTTGTGTGTTATTACATATAAAGTGTTTATTTATCACTACATTTACAAACAATGTAAATAAAGGTATTCCAATACATATGATATAAATAAATTCAAAAGTTCATATCATAAAGTCAAACAACGGGAATTGACTTTCACAGAATATTTTCAAACAGTGGAATAAAAAACAAACTTTCCCGTTTAATACTCTCTCTCTCTCTCTCTCTCTCTCTCTCTCTCTCTCTCTCTCTCTCTCTCTCTCTCTCTCTCTCTCTCTCTCTCTCTCTCTCTCTTTTTTTTTTTTCTCTCTCTCTCTCTCTCTCTCTCTCTCTCTCTCTCTCTCTCTCTCTCTCTCTCTCTCTCTCTCTCTCTCTCTCTCTCTCTCTCTCTCCCCCTCTCTCTCTCTCTCTCTCTCTCTCTCTCTCTCTCTCTCTCTCTCTCTCTCTCTCTCTCTCTCTCTCTCTCTCTCTCTCTCTCTCATCCTTTCTTCCGGTCTGTATCCCAAAGCTAATGTGGCAAGACGTTTGTCTTTATTACATATATATATATAAAAGTAAAATGGAACTAGAAAAAATAACACATTAGTAAACGCTTTGTATACCATTCCCCTTCCCTCCCCTCCTACTCACAACCCCGATCCTCCCATCCTTCTTCCCCTGCCCTTCCCTCTCCTCAATCTCCCATTCCCTCCCTTTCCCTCTCCTCCGCCCCAACCCCCTCCTCCTCTCCCTTCCCCGCTCTCTCTAACCCCTTCCCATTCTCCCCCAACCCCCTCTTCCCCTCCCCTCCCCTCTTTCTCTCCCCTTCCCATCCTCCGGCCCAACCCCTCCTCACTTCCCTTCCTCCCCTCCCCACACCCTGCCCTCCCCAAACCCAACCCTCCCCGTGACTCATTACAGACAAAGTCAGTGCAATACAATTACCTTTCTTATTCCACTCTGCGCCCGGATAATCCCCTTCCGTTTCCCCGACCCGCGCGGCCCCGACCGATACCTGCCTCAGTCCAATTACACGCATCGACGACATCAGTCTCTTCTGCGCGGATTCGAAAAGAGAATAAAAGTGAAAAAAAAAAAAAATAAGTGAAAGCGATAAGAGAGGAAGAGGAGAAAAATGTAACGATGGAGAATCAACCAGGCAGAACTAATAAAAACAATTTTCACTTCGAATGAGTAAAAAATGGCGGAAATATGAAGGAAAAAATGCTAGTCGATCTGTCATGGCCTAAAAGACCCGGGATATATAGAATGGAAAAGGCATTCAAATAACTAATTGCCGAGGAGGATTTTCCGCGTGGGATTCCCCTAAACGCCCCATGAGGTCGAGGCGCTCCCCTCGGCCGCCCCACAGAGGTCATCCATCCTCCAGCTTGGTCATTGAGAAGACTCTCATACTGGCTTAGAGGATAGACGCGACTCTGGGGATTACACACATAAATGTGGACGAATGGCGGAGTTGGGCAGTCCCCCTTCTAAACATTTCTTCTTTTTCCACTTCATTCACTCTTTTTTATTGTCTTATTTTCTTTCCTCCCGCTCTTTTCTACATATATTCGCCCTACTTCTTTTCTCCAGAAGAATGTCCGCCACTTCCTCGCTGGAATGAGTCGCTGCATGAGCCGCTACTCTGGCGCTGGTCCCTGGCGCACCGACCGACCCACGTCGCAGCCATACACTTCCCCGGCTCTCATGGACTCGACGGGGGCAGTAAAAACGTTGGACAAGGCGCCACTAACACCACATTACCTGGGAGTTTACGAGGGTACTTCACACTTCAGTCAGAGTTACTCGGAGGGCGTTTACGGGACCTAACGAGTTCCGAACGTGGGTCGTCGTGATCGCCCCAGTCAGGTCCCCCGCGTCATTCTCGCGACACAGCGGGGCCGTCTCGTCTGCTCCGGCCGAGTCGACGCGACGCAACACCGGAATTATTCATCCTTATCGTACTCTTATCGCTTGCCTATCTACCATCCATTGCGAGCCGGACATGAGCTCCTAGTGCGGGCAAGAACACTTCTCCAGAGCCTGCATGTTTTCGTCAGTGCGGCCATAACACTATGGTGGCGGCAGTTGCCCCTCCCTCCCCCAGTCACCAGCCCACACTCTGAGCATGGATGGGACGCAATGCGGCTTTTTCCCGCCTTTTAATAGCTCGTATATCTTTTGTCTGTCCGTATAAATTAACATTGATATCCGAGGTACTACAACCACAACAGCTCCCGCCTTTCGCGCGAAGTCTACTCGGTGCTAAGCGCCAGCCTTGAAGATTTCTTTCCTCGTTACACAAAATAGGCTCAGCTGGGAGTCGCACGTTTACGTGTTCTGAGAGACAAAGAAAAACCTGTGTTGTTTTGCTGGCTAGGTGGAGGGAAAGCTTTTATATATATATATATATATATATATATATATATATATATATATATATATATATACATATACATATATATACATATATATATATACATATATATATGTAAAAATATATATCCATATGTATCCATATGTATCCATATATATCTATATCTATCTATCTATCTATCTATCTATCTATCTATATTTATATTGTACTTTAGATCTTTCAAAGCATTATCTGAAACAAAACTATATATATATCTTCTATAACCCAATCTGCAATCAATCCTTACCGCACGAAAATAAATACACTTTACTGAAATGACGGAAGTACACTGCTCACACAACAACATTGAAAACGAATAAAAAACAAAAACACAAATAAACTTTGCCGACAAGCAACGCCGAAATCATTCAACCAAACTACCACATCTCTTTATGTTAGCTGTAAGAAGGACGGACGGACCATAATCCCAGGAGACAGACTTTTACTCTGTAATACATCTTCAAGGACGCATTTTTTACAAGTAATCGCCTTTGTGAACTCGGAATAAAGAAGCGCTTTCAAGCTATACGATGAATGAGTCTTCCCTATAAATAGCCCTGGTATAAACATGAAAACATCTGCTAACTTTACTTTACCACGTCGATAATTCACTTCACGCCGGGTAAACAAGTGAACACGGTAAATTGACTAAAGCCTACGGTGTGTTCCACAACATTTCACTGTCACATGTCAGTAATACCATGTTCGTTGGACACTCAAAAAAGAAAGGCATAGTTACAGAAAGGTTGATATATTGATGGGAAAACAAAGAGTTAGTAAAATAAATATATATATATATGTATATATATATTCATGTATGTGTGTTTATTCATATATATACAAATGTATATTCATATTTTTTATGTATGAATGTATATCTACATATATGTATTCATGTGTGCGTGTGTGTGTATGTATGTGTATATATATATATATATATATATATATATATATATATATATATATACATAGAAGAGAGAGAGAGAGAGAGAGAGAGAGAGAGAGAGAGAGAGAGAGAGAGAGAGAGAGAGAGAGAGAGAGAGAGAGAGATAGAGATAGAGATAGAGATAGAGATAGAGATAGAGACAGAGACAGAGATAGAGATAGAGATAGAGATAGATAGATAGATAGATAGATAGAGAGAGAGAGAGAGAGAGAGAGAGAGAGAAATAGAGATAGAGATAGAGAGAGAGTGAAAGTGAGTAAGTGAGTTAATGAGAAAGAGAGAGAGAGAGAGAGAGAGAGAGAGAGAGAGAGAGAGAGAGAGAGAGAGAGAGAGAGAGAGAGAGAGAGAGAGAGAGAGAGAGAGAATATTACACTTTGTACACCGCTGCCCATGATTCAGTAGCCAAACACACAATGCAATGCCCTTCCTTTCCCGCAGGCTCTGTTGAGTCCGCGGTGCAAGGGCATATTATCTAAACAAAGCAAATAATAATAACAGCAAAACACAAACAGACTGCGTTTTCATTTACGCACACATACACCCACCCAAATACCATATAATGAAATGAAATGAAACAATGGCTAATTAGTTCATTTGTCTTCATTTTCCAACTATAATTTGCAGCCATCTCCAACAGGTATACATCCATCCGGAAGTAATCCAAGATCCTTATCTGAAACATGAAACAATAATGCAAGCACGAAATACAGCGGAATAAGCATGACCAGATAGAGTCACGTAATCTCGCAGCGCCACGCAAGTCTACTTTACCGAAGCTTCAAGTCGAACTTTCGCCCTTGACGACACACACAGACGAGCGAGCTATCATAGAATATAAAATCTGGCAACACGTCCGGAACACATGCGAGATCTGTGAACTGAAGCTTCGCGAAACACGACCGACGGCTGAGTTCACCAAGCTTCGAGCTGAATAACGGTAAATTTACAAAAAAAAAAAAAAAAAAAAAAAAAAAAAAAACACAAACGAAACAAAATGCGCGTAAACAAAGGCGATGATAATTATCAAAGCTAATGATCAGATAATGGCGAGTATAATTCAGCGTTCTCTCGGAATATATATGATGAATCCAATGACTGCCAGGAAGGGTTGGGTTCTCGGCCGGGGTTCCAGGAAGCCAGAGGGTCTCGGTCCCACGCGCGGCCGCTGCACGTAATTGGCAATTCAGCGCAATTATGCCGTGCATTATGGAAGTGAATATCCTCTGCAAAAATAACACTAATATGTGGAACGAACAACCGTTGACGATAACATAAACATAATATTCGATAAAGAATATTCGTAGAAAATGAAAATGATTGGCGGGCGAATTTTAAGTAACATTGAAAAGTATTTATGCACATGTCATAAACAAAATAATGTGATTCAAAAGAATATACAGCATTTCTCCAGCAGCTTACAAGCAGACGAATCCAAGCCATCATTTCTTCCAGCTTCCAGCAAGGGGAAAAATATACCACATCTCCATATAAACTTCCCTCCAACTGAACCACTTGGCAAATCTTGTTCATTTTCTTCCCGGTTATCATCTGGCCAAATTTACTTATGCTCGCAGCCGCTCCGCGCTTATCAGGGTACATCGCCAGAGTGGATCTCTCGCCCGGAAATGCGGATGCTGGCGCTACCATCATCTCGGTCTGCTATCAGTGATACACGGCTTAAACGGACGGGCCACATCGCCATTCACGGCCGGGAAGTCCGAGAAACGTCGACGGCCGCCCTAAAGCCATGAATCCGAACACGGTTACTCTTGAAACCGACCAGCGTTAATCCGTCGCATTATCCGTTGCTGCGTCGGAGAGTTCCGTGTCGGAGGCGAGATGGCGACAATCCCTTCAACCGGCGCACGCTCTATGAACGCTTTTCACCCAGCTCCTAAACTTCATCAGAAGTTATTATTATACATCAGCATATCTTAGTAGAAGTCTCAGTGGTGAAAAAAAAAGTAAAAGAGGAAAAGTTCTACATCAGAATTACGGCATAAAAGACAAGGCTGAAGAAAAGCCTATTGATGAGGTTGTTCATAATACAGACTTTAGTGGATGGAAAATGCGAACGAAGGAAGATGATGATCATGATGATCTGACACAACAGATTTTTAAGAATATGAACAGGACAAAAAAAAAGTAAGAAAACTCTAGAAAAGACTGAGAGGCCAAAGCCGACGAACGCAACCGCCTTCACGGCAGCGCGGGGATAAACACAAACCAGCCAGCGCAAAATCAAAACCCAAAACGGATCCTGCGAACAAAACCTCCAGTTTTAATTCCCCGAAGACGTCCCGGATTCCGCC
>NC_061854.1:10197977-10212977 GCF_019202785.1 Penaeus chinensis
ATCCCTAAAATAATTAAGGCAGTACTAAGAACTAATAACAATATCCAGGAACAATCACTTACTAGTGATTAGGTTATTATAATAATAATAAATTAATGAATGATAATCGTCTCTCCCCAACGTAAGAAAACCAGTACTAACAATAACAGCCACGAGACCTCAGCCGCAGAGCAGACGTGCCACTCGCAACGCCGCGGTAGCCCCAAGGGCAGCTCCCCGTCACAATCACCCGATTACGAGACGCATCTGCGCGGAGCCCCAAATGCCGCGAGGGACCGAGGAAGGGAAGGCTTTCGGAAATTATCTGACTGACCCTGTTCTTCCTCTTCCTCCGCGCCTCCCTTTCCATTCCTTCTCTCCCTTCCCCCCCTACTCCCATTCCCCATCTGGACATAGTATTTCAGACTGCTAATGAAGCAAGTGACCAGCTGTCACACTCTTCTACAAGCGCGCAAACTCACGCCACGCGCTGTTGCTCACGTGGGGTAGAGCAAATATATACAAGTATCAAAAAAAAATATGCGTGTCTATATGCTGTGCGTTTGAACGTGTGTTTGGTAAAAGATACTGAATTACTTGAAAACATTATGTAAATAGTGCTGGCAAGGATGCGCTTATATGAAGAAATATAATTCAGTACCGTACCATCTACCCAAGATAAATATAAATTTATATATATATATATATATATATATATACACACACACACATATATATATATATATATATATATATATATATATATATATATATATATATGTATATATATACATATACGCACTTATATATATATATATATATATATATATATATATATATATATATTCATATATACACTCACATATATACATACGTACTTATAAACACACGCACACACACAAACATAACAATTCTAAGTTTCCAACAAAGACCAAATATCTCCAAGGTCTATACCATTTATAAAAAAAATCCTCTTAGTGAACAAAGCCCCTGTACCCTTCCGCCAACGCGGCGGCATTATAAGGAAGACATGTTACACCCTCTCCTTCCTCGAGAAGACTAGAAGAAGAAGAAAGGATTCCGTAATTACCGCAGCAGCGTCTCGGCCGGGATGAACACGCCGCCTCTTGCTCGCGTCTCATTAATCCCGGCGCCTAATCCCCACTTCGCGTCAATGGGACTACGCAACGCCTAAGCACAATGCTCGGATCGTCTTCATTTTTGCTTGTGCTCTGGTACGAGCGTATCTCTGGTTGTAAGCCTTAAAACTGCAAGGTTGTTTGGGCCTGAAGTGTGCAAAAACTAAAAAAATATATATTTATATATATAAAAGACCAGCCATTTGCATGTTAGATACACAGCTTTCGAAAAACTAAATGTAATGCAATATAAAAACCAAGAAAGTTTCCATGGCGAGCGAAATAAGTGAAAACGTCCTCAACTATATATAACCCCGCTGTGCTCGAGGACTCAAAAAAAGTAAAAAGTCAGCTTCACTACCTCCCTCTTCCTCCCACCCTCACCCCCATGCAAGTGTACCATCTATGGACGAACCCTAGAACTATTTTACCCCATAATAAAACTTGACACGAACTTTTTTTTCCTTTCTTTTCTCTAAGACTCGGTAACTTCTTTTGCCAAAGGAATTCTATTAGAGTTTCCATAAAGTATGCGGCGCTGGTTTGAGGAGCGCTCTCGCCTGGCTGTTGGGCCGACCAAGGACCGGGTTATTGGTTTGTGGAGTGTTGTGGCCTGTGCCGGCGCCGCCTCTGCCGCGCTCGCCGAAAGGGTTCTGTCCGACCCCCGACCTCAAGGACCGAGAGTGGAGGTCGGGAGAAGGAGGCTGGAGGCTGTGAGGGGGGAATAAAAACACGCGGACGTGGGTACTTTTCTTTATATTTGTCCCCGGTCCTCTGTTCTCAAATATGGCTGTTGCGGTGGTGGTCGAATAGGCAACAGTAGTAGGGGTATAAGTAGTATTTATAAAGACTGGTGGCAAGCAATAAAATACAAGTATATCATAACAATTACCACTATCATAATGAATATAAAGATATGAATTAAGTAAATGCAAGAAATTATAATATCAGTAGTAAGACAACAACAACGCTAATAACACTAATAATCATAGTGAATTAACAACAAAAGTTCTTTTCCTATCATACATCACTCTAAATACTATTATTAATATCATTCCCGTAAAAAAACAAGCGTAAATGCTGGAAAAAGATCTAAGCAAAATACAAAAAATACAAAATGCAGGAGTCAACAACATTCACAAAAGAATATTTGCCGCGCCATCGGACTCTCTCTAAACTAAGGTCCGATTTCTGAAAATGTTTGCATTTACTACCCACTCATAAATATCATTATACTTCTTACACATTTATTCCTATTACCTATCTTCTTTTTTTCAAGATTTCTACCCAAAATATCCTACACAAATTGTACTCCCGGGAATGAAAAATAGAGAATGAAGAATAAAGGAAAAGAAAGACAAAAAAAGAAAACGGCAAAGCAGCTGTGTTGACGCTAGAACGATTTCGCACCAAAGTAGGAGCAGGGCGTGAAAATACCCAGTGAAATTGACCTACCCGGGGATACCATAAAACCTGGACCGATCGCGTCTTTACTTCTGGCAAAGTATGGATTATGTTTTTCATGCTTATTCGTCATAATTTACTTTTAATACTGATTTATCATATTTTTTTCTAATCAAGCATCGCTAACATGCCTAAAGAGCAAATTCATTGTAATTTTCCTTCACTTTGATATATCTCATTAGATCCATCATTATTTATTCATCAACCTGTTTATATGCTTATTAACTTATTCATCGATTCGCTCATCTGCGTGTTTTTTAAACCGCGCATCAAAAAGCTGCTTAACCTACGGCAGAAAACAGGGTATGGCACTGGAATAATAACACGGCATCAGCAGCAAGGACCAAATCGTTCTTAGTATTTTACTTATCACATCGTCTCCCAAGCAATAAAAAAATCCATCTCATCAGTTCATCTTGTATTGGAAATACACGAGTCGTTATTTACAATGCTTATATCAACATGATTTAATCTCTATATTTACGCTCACTCAACAACGAGAACAATAATCAAAAGAACAACAAAAACAATAATAACAAGACAATATCAGTGTCCATAATAACATATATTCCAGCTTCTTTCCTCTCCCTTTCGCTCTCCCCTGCCTTCAGCAACCCGTAAACTGCCTTTCCTTCTTTATTTACCTATTCAGAAACGTAACTAGCCTCTGCCCGGCCCACACACCCACGCCAACCTTGTTCCTCTCGCTCACCCCTCGCTTGTAGTTAGCCCTTAATAATTTTCCTTTCTGTCCTCCTCCGCCATCCGTTTCCCCTTCCGGCCCTTCTCCTCTCCTTGCCTTTTATGGTCACAGCCTCACTTTTCTTCAGGTCGTCCCCTCCGCTTTCCGTACACCTTCATCAGTATATCCCTTCTTCTCTGACTTATTCATCTGCCTACCCGGCTTGGGGATTTTTCTTCAGCTTTTGTTTGAGACTAATTCGACTTTATAAAATTTCCCTCTGTCCTCCCCCCTCCCTCCCTCTCTCTCTTCGAGAGAGAAATAGAGAGAGAGAGAGAGAGAGAGAGAGAGAGAGAGAGAGAGAGAGAGAGAGAGAGAGAGAGAGAGAGAGAGAGAGAGAGAGAGAGAGAGAGAAAGAGAATGAGAGAGAGAGAGAGAGAGGACAGGAAAGAGAGAGAGAGAATTAGAGAGATAGATAGATAGATAGATAGAGAGAGAGAGAGAGAGAGAGAGAGAGAGAGAGAGAGAGAGAGAGAGAGAGAGAGAGAGAGAGAGAGAGAGAGAGAGGACAGGAAAAAAAGGGAGAGAATTAGAGAACCCGTAAACTCCCCTACACACACGCACGCACGCACCCACCCACCCACCCACCCACCCACCCACCCACCCACACACACACACACACACACACACACACACACACA
The DNA here is from genome assembly GCF_019202785.1 of Penaeus chinensis. Taxonomy (NCBI): domain Eukaryota; kingdom Metazoa; phylum Arthropoda; class Malacostraca; order Decapoda; family Penaeidae; genus Penaeus; species Penaeus chinensis. The sequence goes on from NC_061854.1 coordinate 10,201,943, forward strand.
CACACACACACACATATGTATATGTGTATATATATAAATATGTATATGTACATATATATATATATATATATATATATATATATATATATAGCTATATATATGTGTATGTGTGTATATATATAAATATGTATATGTATATATATAAATATATATATATATATATATATATATATATATATATATATATAATTCCCCATTCTCATCTAGGCACTAATTCGACAAGTTAAAACCTTACCGCGTCTCTCAAATCTACCCTACATCTTTAATTCCCTTTCTGCTATCAAATCCCTACACAAGCGCACACAAGACCTTCCGGCCTCGCAGTCTTCGAAAGTCGTTTTTGGTATCTTTTCATCGGAGAAACTTGCCTTAATGGCCGACATCTTGTGACCAGCATTTTTTTACATCTCCCTAAAAAAAATCCCTAAGTATTAAGGGGATAAAAGGACCGTTCCTTTCAACCAAAACCACATATAAAAATCCCGAAGCTCCCACTGGAGGCAAAAAAGAAGAAGAAAAAAAAAAAGGAAAAAAGGGAAACAAGAAGGAAATCTTTTATTCTCATCCTATCTTGAATAAATTCGTCTGGCATCCATACACAAGCCTTTTCCTTTGACTGAGTAGGTGTTCCTTTCCGCAATGAACCAATGACAAAACAAGCAACCTGCAGGACCCGAACCCGAGCGACGGAATTTTCTCTCGAGTCGTGACAAGGTTATAGAAAATAATCTACGTGACAGTTTGATAACTAACAGTTTGATTCTGTGTAATCAGTTTTAAGGAGCAACAGACGTAGAATGAGAAAGGGGAGATAAAAAATCAGCTAATGATGTATATATGAATAAATAACATAACAAAACGCAAAATGACAAAATCTCACAGTGAAATGAAGAAAGATGGAGCTCCGAGGGAAGGCTAACGAGCCACGGCTCACGAAATGTGAAGACGAGCTAAATACTCTCGTTTATCAGCGATGCATCACGCTTCTCCTAAACCGCTGTGATAATGAGAAAGTTGGCTGCATGTAAATCAAGCCGGACAATCGCGGTCGGTGTGATCCTAACGCCTTTCTTGCTCTCCCCTTCGCCCCCGCCTTCGTCCGACCGTTTTGTTTGTTTACGCTCCAGATGTCCTTCCACGTAATGCAGGAAGTCCTCTAACTGCGGCCGCCTCAAGGTAACAAGCTCAGGCCTTAGGTGCCACGAATCAGCCTTCCTCGCCTGAACGATGACGACTGCGCCTTGCCGGAATCGATTATTTGCGCCGCTGCACATCCGCGGGTGTCACATCCCTATTACGTGCGGAAAGCCAGCGCCTAGTACCGGGTTGCGCCAGCATATAAACACGCGGTCGCCATAAGTCAAACTACCAGAGGAAATGCCTGCTCTCATATGGCATAAATGTTCTTGTTCTTCTGCTAGAATAGTTTCATTACCGCGGTACAGTATATATTTTACTGAAACTACAATCTTCTATGAGAAGGCATGTAAATACAACACTGCGATGAACATATATTATTTCCCCAGTGATTATGACGCCATTTCTAAACACGGTGATATCATTTGAAACTTCTGCCTCCGTAACTTCCTAACTCAATCTTGTGTTTGCTAAACAAACTTGCTCGCTGACGACCCACTTTCCAACGTTTAAATTCATTGGTTGGAGCGGCGCTGTTACTGGAGGCAGTGCTCCTCCATCCGCTGCAAGGACATACATCAACATTACGGTATTATCGCACCAAAAGAATTTCCGCCGCGGAGGCGGTCTAGGATTGTTTTTTATCATAACCTATTAAGCAGGCTGCCACAATGTAATATGTTATCCAGACAGCTACATTACTGTGTAAAAGGTGCATATTGCTTCCTCAGTCACATAAACATCTTCACCGATGTTACACAAACAAGAAACTGCGTTTGCTCCATTACCGAAAGAGAGACCATCGCAGCGAAGGCGTTCAAGACAGCACTTGCCAGAGAAAGCAAAACCGACGTCGCGCTCTCGGTCGCCTCTCGAGATAATGATGCTGCCTCGGCCCCCGGATCCCGCCGGGCGACCCGAGGATGAAAGCAGCGGGTGCAGCATCTCGGGCAGACCATACGTGCATGATGTTCATATACAGCTGGCCATAGCTCCTTTAATTGGCCTCCTGTAGCATTAGGAATCCTTTCACTCGGAGATAATTGCATAAGCAAGGTATTGAAGATTGTGTAATACATTTTTCTTTACTTTCATTCTCTCTTTCTTTATTAATTTAGCGCTGACTCCTATAAACGAGACTCTGTGTATCATCACATCGCTCTCAAACTTCAATATTAATCCCTCTCGTTTTCTTTCGCCTCTGTCTATCTGCCTGTCTCTCTTTCTGTTTTCCTCTTTCTCTCTTCTTCTATCGGCATCTCCTCCCTTTGTGATCCCGCCCCTGCGCTCCGAGGGCTCTTCTGAAAGTGGTTTGTTTGTAGTCTCCTACATCTCCGGTGCTGCCTGAGGTGTGGGGGCAGAGTAGGAGGGGCGAGGGGGCGGGGAAGAGGTTATCCAAAGAAGGCTTTGCATTTTTATCGGAGGCGAAGAGGATGAAGCATGCCAAAGGTACAAGGTATCAAAATTTATATTCCGTTTGTTCAATATATCAGGGTTATGATAATGTTTATCTGGATTCGCCTTGGCTGTAGCAATGGCGTAATCGCGTGCTTCTTTACCTTACGAGAGTGATCTATCACGTGGTTCCATCAGCGTCTCACGTTTGACAGACATATCACATAATAATAAATGGCCGCGAAACTACAGAAATAAAGAAACGTGAAATTTAAGCTGCTCTAAAAAAAAAAAAAAAAAAATATTTTTCATCCTGTATGAATTAAAAGATAAAACCTATTAGTAATAGCTCTCTAACTGAACCGAGCAATTATCCCTGAAAAGTATTCGATCGATGGACGTGGCAGCCTTAAAGAGCTCTCCTGCCTCATACAGATCCCAGCCGAATCGCCTGAAATTCTTCGCTCAACCTGAGACCGACTCGAGTGTGAGTCGCTGTGCTGGAATGTTCTCCCATATTCGATATCTTCGAGTCACCAACAAGGAAGTATACGAGACCCCGCCCCGACGAGCAGCCGGGAGGAGCTACGTCCGCCGGCCTTCCACGTGGTTGGTGAGTCCCCGGTGGTCCTGCCGCGAAGCCCATCAAGTGTGAATCACTGAGGCGGAAGCCCCTGAGCCCCGGACTTCACCCGAGCCAGTTCTTCCTTCTGTTTCTTTAGCGACGTAGAAACGCAAGCTGGTACACGAAGCAGGTGAACAGGCATACCTCAGCTGCTGCCCCAACATCCCCTGAAACCCTACTCAAATCGCATTACATTCAACAAACTTACAACCTGATCACGCGGGAACATTCACGCCCACTGGAATGTTAACACCACAAGTAAAGTCATATTACCGACAACAGCAGCAGCAATAATAACAACAATAGTAATAATAGTAGTAGTAGTAGTAGAAGCACCAGAAACAGTAGTAGTAGTATTAGTAGTAGTAGCAGTAATGATGTTGATGTTGATGTTGATGATGATAACAATGATAACAACAACAACAGTAATAATAATAATAACAATAACAACAATAACAAAAAATAATAATAATAACAATAACAACAATAACAAAAAATAATAATGATAATATAACAAACAGACAAATCAATATTAAGACTACGCTACCATATCTGCTAAGCAATCAGCGACAGCTCTTCACAGAGCATGAACACAGTGCAGCCCGAACACAAGATATCTCCATAAAGAAACGCATGTAAAAACGCACATAAGATGTCATCATCTCAGGGTTAGAGTTTCATGCATTACTAGTCGGCATTGTTAGCCTGGGGAGGCCGGCGGTGAAGCCAAGGGCGGCGCGCGGAAACAAAGACGGGTCTGGCCCTTAAAACAGTTGCTTCGGATCCTCTATTGTCAAGGCTTAACATACGTCTTCTTATTCTCACAGCCTAATCCTAGAAGACTGTTCTAATTTACATAAATGCTATATGTCTTGGGTACTAATCCGGACAAGAAATATAAACTAAGGAATAATAATAACAATAAAATATGTGCGTTCTCCTTTACGGTTTTGGAAACGCGAGAGCGGCATAGGAACTGTTAAATGCGCATACAGAGAAAATCAACCTCCCCATTCCACGCACAAACACAAAAGAACATATCGGTAAAGTTGAAAAAATATAATATCATAAAATAACCAAAAAATAAATAAAAGTAATCTAATGACGATAATGATAGTGATATCTAAAAATGTTCCAGGAAATGATGTGCCTGCTCAGTTTCCCGCCAAAAAAGTGCGTGATCGCTCGGGCCGCCCCAGCTCGGCCGCCCTGCTCGCCGCCCTCGTCACGTCCTAATGTTGAGCAGGTTTGGCAGTCGTGATAAATTGCTGCTATCTAACGAGCACACTGATAGCTCCTACTGTGATGCCCTCCTAATTAACTGCTTCGGGGCTCTGATTGGCTAGGATCACGACGTTGCAGGCTATTACTCACAAAGACTACAAGACCAGTAGAACATCGTTACGGAAAAAAATACGTTGTGCCCTGAGAGACGGCAATACTAAAGAAACGCTGGCTCGACGATGTAAAGAAAATATTCTCCGCAATAGCCTGTGCCAAGATACAACAAAAGCCAACTTCCTCCCGCCGGAAGCAAACAAGCTACGAAAGGGACAATCTCTAACAATAACAGCGATGACAACCTCCTGTTGCCCCCTCCTTTTTGTCCTCCTTTCCTTCTCTTTCTCTCTTTCCCTCTCAGTCCCCCCCCCCCCCCCTCTCTCTCTCTCTCTCTCTCTCTCTCTCTCTCTCTCTCTCTCTCTCTCTCTCTCTCTCTCTCTCTCTCTCTCTCTCTCTCTCTCTCTCTCTCTCTCTCTCTCTCTCTCTCTCTCACACACACACACACACACACACACACACACACACACACACACACACACACACACACACACACACACACACACATACACACACACACACATACACACACACACACACACACACACATATATAGACACAAACACCTTTCTCTTCCATCCATTTAAACAAAACAATTTCTTTAGAATGTCCTCTGCGCAAAAGCTATATTTGGCGGGGAGAGAGAAAAATTGACCTAACAAGAGTTGAGAGGCTTTCAAAACACGCCATATTGAATTTCTGAATCTGTCCAGCCTGCCACTTTGAAAACCCGTAAGTTGGCCACGTGCAGCGACACTTCCCCGAATCAAACTTCCTCAACTGCAAACGTGCCATTCTCTCTGTTCTGTTTTCTGGTTTCAAACTCATGTTTAATGTACCGATGACGTTAATCATCACTAAAATGAAGAGCAGTATCTTGAAAAAAGTCGTTGAAAGATGCAAGCAAGAAGAGATTAGATCCCGGGAATGGCGCGAAATGGAGTTTCAATCGAACGTGCTAATCGTTGTGAATTACTGACGCGGCGAAGTTGTCCCGTTACGGTCACTCACGTGATATGACGATCAACCCTTACTTTTTTTTCTTATTTTTACTATATTCAAGACTGCCGAACGTTAAACGAATGATAAAACTGATAAATCCAAATTGCCTTCTCCTCAATAATAGTTAAACGAAACCTTTATAGTGTTATTCTGGCGTTAAAATCAAAATGATACCATTTCACAATAAATGTAAAACCCCAGAATTTTTACTCCACAAGCGAAAACTTGGATTCCTGGCAGACATATGGCCATCAATATCACTTTGTCTCTCGCGGGCGCGGAGGAGAAGCGCGTCAGCAAAGCGATCTTTCTTCTTCTTCCAAAATTATCCACCTCCCGCACCTTTAGCGTGGCCCCGCTGCCCTTTGACCTGCACCCGCGATCAATCACTACACCTGTTATCATAAATCAACAGCCAGTGCTCCAGAACTCCCACGCCAGCGATACTACACTGTCATCCTAAGCCTTGCATCCACAATTCATCACTGTGCATCAAGCAGCGCACATCCAGCACCCGTTAAACTTCCTTTATCCGCTTAAACTCTCGCTCAATCTACCCCGCGGACGAAAAAGAATCTGGTCCCGCGCTGACGTTCTACAACTCTCATTTTTCAAGCTCTCCCTCAAGACCTGGTCCTTTCTTGTTCACGGCGACCATTAGGGGGCTCTGAAGGGCGACAGAGGCCACGGGGATTGGGCAACCCCAAATTCAATTTACTGCATAATTGGATGTGCTTTTCGACCGCCAAGGACTTTGGGGTAAAGGTGTGGGCTGTAAGGAAAGGTGATTAGGAGGTGTTTCGGAAAGGAAAGAGTGGTCTCAAGATTCTTTAACGGGAGGGAACGGGTTCTTTGGCACCAAAAAGGAATTATTTAAAGGGTGAATTCGTGTGAGGATCAAACGTGGTACGTGCTCGATGGGATAAAGGTGAAATTGGGCATCATAAGCGAAGAGGTTATGTAAGCATAGAGAAAACCAGTGTGCCAGGGCTTATGTGAGCGTATTACGTGCATGTGCACGACAAACCGATGGTTAACTCTCAACGACCCCTACTCCACACGCGTCCAAAGAATACCAGGGAATTTGCTACTGTTCCACATAAACAATCCCTCTTGTCTTGTGTACTGATATCCTTGACATTTTGTTACAATCCATTTCAGAACTCACTCGTCCCCAAAGTCCCTGCGCTTATTCTGGCGACGAGAATAACACTTCGCAAGCACTGTATCCTCCGCCATCCACCAACTGCCAAAGTGCCACCGACGCCGCTTCCGCCATCGCGTATGGAAATCGGGTAGTTCTCGTGACATGATGGATATAACCTCTGTGTTCATCCTTCAACACACATGGCGGCGCCCCAGCCCTCTCTCCCGTTTCTCCTTCCTTCTTCTCCTCCATTTCCTTCTTCCCTTCTCCATTCCCCTCTCTCGGCCACCTAGTAGAGGGAAGGAATTCTATAATGCAATCCCTCCCTATGGTATAATGAAATTCTTTCCCGCCCTCCTTACGATCGGAAAGGGAGATTAAGTGTGGTTTTATTGAAGCCCCTCAGGCGCTCCTTTCCCCTCGGGACGCTCTGTTCGCCCGCGGAGGTGATATTACTCTTTCTCCTTTGAAGCCATTTAGGGTCCTCCGTGCAACCCGAGTCCCTAAACTAAGTACCGTTTCACTGTGGCTACTTATTCACTGCAAAGTCTGGTTGCCGTTTTACCTGTGGTTGCGTCATCAATGATACTTTGCCCCATGTTTGAGATAGCATCTCTGTGTTAGCATGTGCTTTGCAGTCATCCTGTTTTATACATTCGGATAAATACATACATGCAAAAAATGTGTGTGTGTCTGTGTGTGTGTGTGTGTGTGTGTGTGTGTGTGTGTGTGTGTGTGTGTGTGTGTGTGTGTGTGTGTGTGTGTGTGCGCGCGCGTGCGTATGCATACACATACACTTCATTCCTAGGAATAAAAGACAATTTATATAAAAATTACAATATCTAACAGAATTTACGCATATCTATATTCTATTATAAACGCAGCATATCAACATACATTAAAAAGGAGTCGTAAATTCCGAACATTTCCACACCAGGAAGGGCGCCACGCACGTGCACTGCAGCTGTGCGAGGGACCGCGACGGACGAGCCGAATCCCCGCGAACGGCCGCGCCCCCGCCTGGCCGCTCGAGCCCGCCCATACCGCGTATATTTCCCTTTTGCCGAACACGGGACCGCCGGCTTTGTAAGCGCCATAGAGAGGCGAGAAAAGGTAAGAGGTAGAACAGGGGGCGATATGGAAATGATGGAGGAAGGTGAAGGGAAAGGTAAAGAACAAAGGAGAAAATGAGGGTAGGAGTTGAAAAGAAGAGAGACGAGAGGTTGAGTAAAGGTAGCAGTAAAATAATGGAGGAAGATGAAAGGAGTGGAGGAAAAAGGGGAAACGATATTGAACAAGGAGAAAAGAAGAGGGAGGATAACGCCATTAACTCTAAGCAGAAGAGGTAATACTTTAAAAAAGAACACAAAAATAATAACGAATAACGGAAAATCAATTAAACAGAGCAGAATACAAGGACGAAAGAGGAAAAAAGAAACAAGACAAGAAGGTCGGGAAGCAGGAGGCGGAGGCTGTGGCGCGACTGCCCGAGCTATGACCCGCTGGATATTTGCATTCTGATGTACTAATACAAATTCCAAAAACGTTACGCAACCGGTAATATCTATGTTCACTGATGTATCCATCGCTATGCAATAAACCCGTCAGCTCGAACCTTAATACAGTGTGTGTGTGTGTGTGTGTGTGTGTGTGTGTGTGTGTGTGTGTGTGTGTGTGTGTGTGTGTGTGTGTGTGTGTGTGTGTGTGTGTTTAAGTGTTTATATGTATGTGTGTGTCTGTGTTTGTGCTCATGTGTATTTCCTCCCTATAATTTTCGTACTAAACAACATGTGCGTATGTGAAAGAGGTATGAATGCACACACCGCGTGGAGACAATTGCAAATTTCATTGAATTTCAAATCAGTCTCTTCGTTCGCCGCGCAATTACCTTTTAAACGCCCGCACAAAGGAACGGTATTTTGGCGGGAGTGACTTCTATTACGCTGCAGGGGAATAAGTGCTTGCACTACCTCGATCCCATGAAAAATGCCAGCTGCCATTTGAAATATAAAAAAACAAATGTTACCCCTCCAGCGTTCCTTTCTCGGAGTATTTAATGACCCTTTCAGTCTAGAGATAAACAACATACGATGTTGCACAGCGTTATTCAATTGCAAACTTCACGAATGCAGTGACACGATACACGACGTCAACTAACAACATTTAGCATGCCGATCATCACAGCGCCATGGTTCACGATACCCTTTGACAGGCAACCAAACTGGCAGCACTAAAAGCCCAGACACGGACGCGCTTGTTTGTTTGAGCTTCTGCGTGTATATGCCTGCGATTCGACCGACTTTGCTTACAATCTCAAGGAATTATATACATACACACATACATACATACATGCGTACACACACACACACACACACACACATACACATATTTATATATATGAGTGTATATGTGTGTGTGTGTATACATACATACATACATACATACATACATATATATATATATAAGCATATATATATATAGATAGACAGATAGACAGATAGATAGATAGGTAGATAAGAGTGAGAGTGATATAGACGTAACACGTATTGCAATACAGACATAATAGGATACCATCTTCCCTTACGGCTAAACTTTCGAGATTCTCTTTCATCTGTTCCTCCGTCCCTCTTTGCCTGATGGTCAGATCGAGTGGCCGCATAGAGGTCCGCACGGTAGCATAAGCGACGGAAACCTTTTGATGTCTGAAAACGGCCAGAATAAGACCAATTATCCAGGTAAATAAGGTCTTCCCATCAAAAGATCGAGGAAAAACAACAAATGATAAATTATAATCCAGGAGTGATTATGCTACAGAAATCACGCACACAATCTCTCTCTCTCTCTCTCTCTCTCTCTCTCTCTCTCTCTCTCTCTCTCTCTCTCTCTCTCTCTCTCTCTCTCTCTCTCTCTCTCTCTGTGTGTGTGTGTGTGTGTGTGTGTGTGTGTGTGTGTGTGTGTGTGTGCCTGGGTGCGTGCGTGCGTGTGTGCGTGTGTGTGTGTGTGTGTGTGTGTGTGTGTGTGTGTGTGTGTGTGTGTGTGTGTGTGTGTGTGTGTGTGTGTGTGTGTGTGTGTGTGTGTGCCTGGGTGCGTGCGTGCGTGTGTGTATGTGACTTATAAAGTGGTCTCTCCATCCCTCCCTTTTCCCCTCTCTCTCTCAATATCTCTATGTTTCTTTATGTCTGTGTCTGTCTGGTTTTAGTCTCTCTTTCTCAGTCTATATTCCTGCATTTACCAGTAAAATTATCTATCAGTCCAAAACAGACAGACAATGCTTTCCGTCCTGTGACAGTCCTAATACAATCTCCCATGGCAACGTAATCAACCAGACAGCAGCTGCGTCTTGCCGAGTCTCTGAGCGTATAAGGAAATCCATATCTTTGAGAGGGGCTGTTCGAGAGCCTCCGGGACATTAAAGACAGACTTGAGGGGAGGACGAGTCTTGGGAAGGAATGGGGAGAAAAAGAGAAGGGGAGGTGGGGAATGGAAGAGGAGGGGAGGAGAGAAGGAGAAGGAAGGGAGACGGTGAAGGAGGGAGAGGAGGAGGATGGTGGAGAGTAGCTGAAGGAGAGGGGAGACGATGAGGAACTGATGGGAGGTGGGGAGGAAATGAGGAGAGGGGGATAGTCACTTGACTGGGCCTCAAGCATTAATGTTAGGGGAGGTATCCTCAAATCCTTGGAATAAAAAAGTTGAAGACTTGTATTCAACTAAAAGATTTATACTCAAGCAATCCCATAATAAAATGTAAAATGTCCCATTAGAAAACATTTACCATTTCTTATCAAGGCTCAAACCCTCCAGTGCTCTCAAGTTCTTCCATCTGAAAGAGATAACCACAAAAAAGTATACTGTAATACCTACGTCGATCGGCACATACACACTGAAGGGTTATCGAGCCTCTATGCTGAATAGGAATACAGAATCCGGCACCCAATCACTAGTCAACGACACAGAAGCTCAGAAGGACGAGAATCTCCTTCCCAAGACCCCCACCCCCCCCCTCCCCGTCCTTCAAACCAAGACTCTTAAACTACAATATTGGATTTACGGGAGGATCCGACATGTAAAGTTCCCATCGAGGAAGCCAGATACGACGACGCGCGGGGACCTGTGTGTGCGTGTACGTGTACGTGTATGTGTACGTGTGTGTGTGTGGGGGGGGGTGCGTGCGTGTGTGCGTGCGTGTGTGTGTGTACATGTGTGCGTGCCCAAGACTACGCCACCGTACACCCTGTACAACCTCTCAACCAATATTCCAACAACGATTACAACCAGTCAATATTTTTTCCCCGTCTTCGCATTCCGATCAGCCGGTCAGAGAGAAGGGGTTTCCTCCGCCGGCGACAGAGCAACAGCTTAAGACGATGGCAGAGACAAAATGGGATCAGAAC
>NC_061854.1:10217977-10225477 GCF_019202785.1 Penaeus chinensis
GAGGAGGAGGGGAATGAGAAGGGGGCGGGGGAAGCAAAAGGGGGAAAAGGAAAGAAATCCCACCTTTTTGCGGTTCTGGGCAAAGGTTTTAAGGAGGAAGGCCGTTTAAAGACTGAGAAAAGACGGATCTTTGCAGGGGAAGGAGATGTGCAAAGAGATAACGACATTAAAAAGTTTTTAGGTAGGAGGCCAAGAGGCAGAACGAGACAGGAAATGGGAAACGAGGAGGAAGGGAGGCAGTAAATTGGGAAATAAACCTTCATGTAGACCGTGGAAAGTCAACGCATGGATACAAAGGCTTGCACGAAATCCAGCCACAAACCGCAAGCCATATGCAACCCCGCAGTGAGGGAGCGACGAACATAGGACTGCTTCAAGTGTGCTGGAATGTTCCTCGGCCGATTTACTAATCTTCCAGGCTCAGCTTCTCGCCCCTCCGTCCCTCCCTCCCCCTCTGCCCCCCTCGCGGTGTGCAGTGGCAATATATCCGACATCACCATTAATCTACCAAGGGCATGGGCCTCGTCGCCTTCCTCACCCATCCGAACTCCCTTCCGCTGCGGCGCCGTCATCCAGCCTGCCACCTGCTCGTCAGCCGCCAGGGAAGCCTGGGTGCCACTTCCACCCTCCGGGGCCGCCGTGAGTGCCCGGGTCTACTCCACAATTCAGTTTCGTTCCACTTTAGACGCCAGCCTCTTTGACGAGGTCTTTCCACGCTCATTCATCACGATTTCATGGCGAGGCGAGCTTAAAGGCTGGCAAATTATAAAGCAGGTGCATGGGATATCCGTCTAATGAACGTGTACTGGATCTCATTAGGAGCCGGCACAGGACACTGACTGCTGTTCACGGGAGAGATTTTTTAATCAAAATCCCTTATAAAACTACTCGTTCACTGCAAGAAATAATTTAACAGATCTACACGAATCGTTAAAAATTCCAAGCAAGGCCAAGGCAAAACACAATAATATATAAATGAGGGAATAAATTAACAATTCACAACAATAAATAAACAAACAAAAGAAAAATAAACAAAAAGAACGACCAAAAACGGGCAATACTATCTCACTATCACATCACACGTACTCCTCGACCCGCATGAAGTCCCTACTGGTCCCTGGCGTCGCAATAGTGAACTCTACCTCATTAAACGAAACATGGATACCCTTTTAAATCATTAATGTATACACATTCAAATAGGTTTCATTCTCGCCTTCGCAAATGAATGAACAACTGGAAATTGGCAAGCGTTAAATTAACTTGGAATAAAGTATAAAGAAAAGAAAGAAAAGTAGAAGAAAGAGACCAAACACATAACATCATGATCGTGTTTTTTATGTACACTACTTGTAATTCAGTTTCGTGTATGAAGCTCACGCTACCATACAATCTATATACTGTATGTGTAAGGCCGTAGATAACCTCATCAGATACACGAGGGCCCCATGCTGCCGCTTAGTGATGTATGTAGTCTTAGATGTATGTACATGATTTTTTGTTGCTTCCTACTATACGGTTCGCCTGAATAATCGTGAATAACACGCCATTACAAATGTACATGAATTACGTACATCAACAAAGCTGTCCACGGGAAAAAGTAGCAACATATATTTTTTTGTTCTTGTAAAAAAAAAAAAAAAGTGGGGAAGCTGTGAAGAAAAAAAAGGAGTATGTGAGAGCGGAAAAAGAGGGGAGGGTGAGAGCGGAAAGGAGGGGGGTGGTGGCACGGAGTATCAGATAGTAGGAAATAAATATACAGTAGATAGAAATGCAGATGTGACAGAACTATATGCGTGCGTATGGGGGAGGGGGTGGGGGAGGAAGAGGGATAGGAACTGAAACAGGAAGGAGGAGAGAAAAGAGGAGAAAATGATAAGGATAAGGATACGGATAAGGATAAGGAGAGAGAGAGAGAGAGAGAGAGAGAGAGAGAGAGAGAGAGAGAGAGAGAGAGAGAGAGAGAGAGAGAGAGAGAGAGAGAGAGAGAGAGAGAGAGAGAGAGAGAGAGAGAGAGAGAGAGAGAGAGAGAGAGAGAGAGAGAGAGAAAGAGAGAGAAAAAGAGAGAGAAAGAGAGAGAGAGAAGAGGAGGAAAATAGGGAACTGGGATATAGAGGAAGGGACCGAGAGAGAAGGAGGAAGGGGGAAGGAGAGAAGAAGAGGGAGAGCGAAAGGGAGAGGAAGGAGGAGAGGAAATAAAGGTGAGGAAGGAGAAGTGTTAGAGTGAGAATGCGAACGAGGTAAGGAGAGAGAGAGGGGAGTGCGGGTGGGAGGGAGGGAGGCAGAGAATGCATAGTAGCGGAATATGCGGCGAAGAAAGCACACAGTAAGCGTTGCCAGCGAGGGACGAGGGTCTCGTGACCAGGTGCAATATGACACGGTTGCTGTCATGAATATTAACCACCTGTCCAGCCCCGCGCACATTCCTCAACCCTCACTCGGACATTCTACTATTCCTCTCTTTATAACAACTCTACTGTCTCAGGTGGAGCATTTTTACAAACCAAAACTTCAGGCACACACATACTCACTCACTTCAGGCTTCAACACCAACGCCATTATCCTTCCCCTCCTATACACACGCGCGCGCATACACGTACGCGCGCACACACACACACACACACACACACACACACACACACACACACACACACACACACACACACACACACACACACACACACACACACCTCCACATCCCCAGCGTCTCCCCCGGCGCAGTGCGAGCGCTGGAGGCGGCGGCGTCAGAGGGCCTCGGAAAGCCGAGCTCTCTGACGCGCTATCTCCCCCCCGGGTATTCCTGGCCTTGGATATCTATACAACTATATTAAAAATATTTCACATTTCTATACTAAATGAAAAAAGAATAGTCATTGTAATCATCATTCTGCTTCCAGCGTTAAGTTTGTAATTTGCTATGCATTCTTCATTTTCTTCTCATTTCTCGCTGAATTCCTCTTTCCTTATCTCTTCCTTCCACCTCCTCGCTTCCATTCGAACACTCGTTGCACTTTGTCTAATGCTTGCCAAGCCGCAAAATGCATCCGCAATATTTCTTGGAGTTGCACACACTAACTTATCGTTGTTTACAGCCACAAAGCACGGGATCCATGGCAACAAAAAGATCCTTCTGTTGATACACTTGTACTCTAGTCACTGAACAAATTCTAGTTCATATCAATTTAATTTCAGGGACATGTCTTTCGTATTGAAACTCCTAAATACGACAGCACGTGTGTCAAGAGTCAATACAATTATTATGCATTTCCATGAACTTCAAAATCGTTTTTTACTACTAATGGTCATTAAACCCGTGCGCCTCTCCACGCAAGAGAAAACATGGCCAGTAGTAAAATAACATTTTGAATGATGGTGGCGATGATAATAATGACAATTATAACAATAACTAATAATAATAATGATAATAATAATAATAACAATAATAATAACAACAACAATAATAGTAACAGTAATACTACTACTACTACTACTAACAAAAACAAAACAAAAACAATAACAATAACAATAACAATAATAATAATGATAATAAAAAGCGGAGGCCCCAGAAAAGCGATTCCTAAACCCACAGCAGCACAACCGCATTCATACACTTTCCCTTCCATAAAGCGAAGCAAAAAGCGGCACAAGCGCCCTTTTTGGGGAGACTGTAATTTAACTGTCACACTGTGTCTCGCCGCAGGGACTCGGCTGTCCACGGCGTAGAGGGGACGAAGGGGGCGTGGCGCGTCACTTCTTGCCACGTGACTCCCTTTCTTCCCTCCTCTTCGCTGACGCCCGGCGTGTACGCTTTCTTCGCTGACGCCCGACGCGCTTTCTTTGGGGGAGTTCTGGAAGACTGATTTTATGCGACTGGTTTGAAAGAGTTTTATTTATTTATTTACTGTCTTGTTATTCTTCGACAATCCAAGCAAGTATTATTATATTAACGAACTGAGAGCCGTTCTTTACATTTCCTCGAAACTCCACTTAAAACGCTCGACAAAACTTTGTACGTATGATCTTATCGGCTGTCCGAGAAGTCACAATTACTGATGTACTCGACGACGCTTCTTGAGTACAACAGTCAGCACCAGCTCTGGCGCCGACAATCAGATTTTCGTCAGATTCTACAGCTCGAACTCTGGGAAAAGGTTCTTAATTTTACTTCTATTTCCGGGCGAAAAGCAGAAATCTTAGAACCACAACCCGAAAGTAAATCAATACGTCACCATGGGTTGAAATATATGTAAATTTCATGAATTTAAGAAATCAAACCCATCAGGCAAGACACATCGATCGAAGACTCTCTGGAAGCACTGACATCATTCATAGACATTTTGAAGCCACTCTTCTTTGAGTAATTTTAGAAACTGAAGTCTTTTGAAAGGATTCGAGAATGTCAAAGGATTTCCTGTACAGTCAAAGTTGCGTAAGCCACGAGGACTTTGGATTTCGCCAGACTGAAGTATATGAGAATCTTCTCTTGTGTAATCGAACTTAATGAAAAGTAACGAAGGCCACGTTCACACACCCACTCGCTTCTTTCCCTCTCTAGATATATTAGTCTGTCTGTTAAAACAATATTTCAAAATTCCTTATTGAGGTTCCAAATCTACGTGAATAACCGTAAGAATGCAAAATAATAATATAACTGGTCACATCAAGAGTAATAACAATACATTTAAAAGAAAAGAAAAGAATAACAAAATAATAAAGTCGCAATACTTTCCTTGTGGATTAAGTCGCCTCACAGAACAGTCCTCAGGCCGAGAAAAATGGAGCAAGTTGATATATGGGATGCGAGAGAGGGGAGAGGGATAATAAAGACATACAGGATGGGAGGGGGGGGGTGAGGTAAGACTAGGGATGCTGTGAGCCGTCTTCTAATATCTCAACTTCTAGGAAAACGGAAAAACAGGTGGGAAAAATAAGGACAGTTCACGGCTCTATATTACCAGTAAAGTGCATGTGTACCTCACATGTGTTTGTTTACTACGAGAAAAAGGACAGAGAGAAGAGGACTATGGTGAGATTTAACGAGAAGAGCGTAGTAAAGAAGAGCCAGTGGGGACAGTTGTGCTAGGTAACGTGAGGGAGAATATCAATTACGTCAAGGGCCCATTACGGGAACAGCCGGTACATGCAGGTACCAGGAAGTATAAGCAACCTTTCCTACCCTATCCCTCGGCCCCTCCCTTCTCCCTCTTTCTTGGCTCTTCACCTCCCTACGCGGGCGTACGGGACACTTCAAACTAGAGAAGGGCGTGCGGAGTCACGGCGAGGCACTCCAGGGGCTGCTTCGGCCGGAATAATAACTCAGTAGTTTAAGGAAATTGCCTTCTGTATATTGTCACACCTGCTGTAGATTATGTCTCCATTATACCATATATTCACTGAAAATGTTTCTCTGAAAACTAGATTTCTTGGATGTTTACAGTTTCCATAGGCCTATTTATAATCCAGACATAATAAGATCTAGGATTTTTATAAACAACCAATTAGCCCCAAAATGCTACATTCCTGTGCATAAGCATATAAATGCCCCAAGAAGATCGTACTACAAAAGCAATTCCAAAGACCCGGAGAGACACAGCTCCCCTCCCCCGCCTTCCCCGGACCTGACTCTTCCCACCGCGTCCTCGAGTATCGAGGCCATCCGACACGACACATGCCAGCGGCGCTCGGAATCTCAATAATTCAAGCAAGGCGCCCCGCTACCGACGGAACGGGACTGAACGCTGGGTATTGGGGCTCAAATCATTTGGCGTGTACATAGACATGCATACATACCTTCATATACGCATGTATCAATCTATCTATACATACTAACATGTATACACCATCTACACACGCCAATACCTATAGTCATCCACACACACACACACACACACACACACACACACACACACACACACACACACACACACACACACACACACACACACACACACACACACACACACACACACACACACACACACACACACACACACACACACACACACACACACACAAGCTATCTACAGATATATCTATGTGCGTGTAAAGGTAAAAATCCAGGAGCTTCTACCGAGGTGAGGCGGCAAGACAAGAGAGCGAGAAAGCTTTCCCATGTAGTCATATATTTCCTTGAAATATGATTTTCGTAACTGATGTCGGGTGGGCAGACGTTGGGAGGGGGGGTCAAGAGGGAGACACAAAGGGGGGGTATGGAACAGGGTCAATAGGGAAGACAGGAGGAAGTTCGTAACCCGAAGTTTAGCATACACAATTATGCGTAAATTCAAATTTCTTTCTTCCTCTTGCCTCCCGTGTCCTCCCTTCGGCCTCCGTACGCCCGGCGCTTTCCCCTGGTATCAAGGCTCGCCATTGTGCTGAGAAATGGCCGGGTGTGATCTACGTGTCATTAAAGTCCCATTCCCCCGCGCGGATTACAAACCACAACTGTTACGACTTCGGGAAGAATAGCAGTAAGTGTTGGTATAATTAGGGACGCACCATGCCCCCTCCCCGCTTTGCTTTCCTTTCAAAATGTATTTTGGGTGTAGATTTATTGATTTCACACAATACAGACTTTAATTAACTGTCCCTTCCTCTTCACAGCAAAGCTTCAGTTTCATTGAAAACAAATTAAATAAACAAACAAACAAGTAAATAAACAAACCCAAACACAAGCATACCAACGAGCACAGATCCCCCTTTCCTTCCTATAACAAAAATCCAGTCTCCCTGTAGGGCGAAATCCATGCGTGAAAATAAACAGTGAAGGACGACCAAGTAAGTGATCGGTGGAAGTATGTGCTCGCCCTCTCAGGTCAAGCTACAGCCGAGAATCAATAGCAGGAGTGCACGTACAACTCCATAGTGTTTACTGCGCCTTCACCATCACTCCCACGCGACAACATTCACACTCGGCCACCTATTCATTCCACTTACTCCTTTCATTACTTGGCGATCTTGTCCTACTTTCCTATCCCCTTTTCATAAAATTATCGTTCCCTTCCCTTATATTGTTCCTTCCTTTATATGCTGCATTCGCCCTCCTTACCCTACTCATAAGCCTCACTTGAACTGGCTCTCCCTCACACAATCCTTCATTTTTCTTGGTCGTATATTCTTATTATATATATATATATATATATATATATATATATATATATATATTTATGATAATTTCCTATTGGTGCTGTCAGTGCCTTTTTTTCTCTTCTTTATTACTTAACCTATTCTGCTCAGTGTCCTTTATCAATTCCCTTTCACCTTCTCCTGTCTCCCATTCCATGCCCTCACTTCCACCCGTCCCCCATCTCTTCCATCGGGTCCTTCCTCTTCCTCCACTGGGTCTCTATTGACTTCTTCGTCCTCCTACACCGCGCCCATCCTCCTGCTCCACTGAGTCCTTCCTCCTCCTCCTCCACGCATACAAAGACAAGCGAGAGTCCTCACGATAAGGTCCTCGCACTTGGCCGTGACAGAGACAGGCCTACTTGTCCCGCATCAATA
>NC_061854.1:10230477-10237977 GCF_019202785.1 Penaeus chinensis
AAAACAGAACGGACGAAAACAAAACTAATCTTCAAAAACACCAAACGTAAGGAAGAACAAGTGAAAACCTTGACCAAGAAGGACAGGTGAGCGAAGGCTCCCTCACAACAGCCAGGAGTGCGTGAGGAGGCCAGAGTACAAGGCCGGATGAGACGAGATGATAACGAAGGCGGGAACGAGGACTGGGAGAAAGTTTAAGAAAGGGAGGTTTACGTACGTATGGGTATATGTGTATGAATATATGTATATGTATATGTATATATACATGTGTATATATGTGTATGTGTGGGAGGGAGGTAGGGAGAGAGAGAGGCAGATGGAGAGGAGGAGGAAGAGAAGAAGAGGAAGAGGAGAAGAAGAGGGAGAGGAGAGAGAGCGAGTGAGTGAGCAAGAGAGAGAGAGAGAGAGAGAGAGAGAGAGAGAGAGAGAGAGAGAGAGAGAGAGAGAGAGAGAGAGAGAGAGAGAGAGAGAGAGAGAGAGAGAGAGAGAGAGAGAGAGAGAGAGAGAGAAAGAGAGAGAGAGAGCGAGAGAGCGAGAGAGAGAGAGAGAGAGAGAGAGAGAGAGAGAGAGAGAGAGAGAGAGAGAGAGAGAGAGAGAGAGAGAGAGAGAGAGAGAGAGAGAGAGGAGAGAGATTTCGACTAGGTAATCCCTTTCACGACACCGAAATTGGACGTAATATTTCAGAGCCTCCAATGCGTGCCCTGGGACGAGAGATAGAGCGAGAGAAGGGAGACAGATCGAGAGGACTGGAGCGAGTGAGGGGTCGGCGCAGAGAATGAGGGATACACAGACTTATGAGAGCTTAGAAATGTGAGAAGGATGTGAATACTTGTGAGGGTAGATCGAACGTCAAAGCGGGGAAAGGGGAGACAGGGCACCCGCAGAGAGCCAAAAATAAAATTGATGTGACGTAAACACTGTTCAGACTGTCTAAAAAAGGCAGGGGAATAAGTAGTTGTAACTGGATATACACTGTGTATATATACACGTGTGTGTGTGTGTGTGTGTGTGTGTGTGTGTGTGTGTGTGTGTGTGTGTGTGTGTGTGTGTGTGTGTGTGTGTGTGTGTGTGTGTGTGTGTGTGTGTGTGTGTGTGTGTGTGTGTGTGTGTGTGTGTGTGTGTGTGTGTGTGTGTGCGTGCGTGTGGGTGTCTGCCTGAGCGGGTGTGAGGTGCTTGAGTGCAAAAATAAATCACGAGAAAAAATAATGGAGAGCACACAGGGACCTCATGAAAAAAAGAGAGAAAAAAAAAGACAGAAAAAACAACATACAGAGATTCATCGCCAGAAATATACATAGAAAAGCAATTGGAGCGGAGGAAGGGGCACAAACAAGATAACGTCCCCGGCAAACAGTCCGCGCGAGGACCCGGCACACACCTCGATAAATATTTACACAACAGCTGGGACTAAGTGGTTTAAACTTCTTCGTAGAGAGGCTGAGCAAACGGCTCTCACGGCTGTTTATTCGTGTAATTAACTAAGAGTTGTCGCGTGCAACACTGATGACACACATGTTCAGCACGGCATCAACTTTTCAATTTTGCTCGTCGGCGCTGATGTTTGGCTTGAAAATGATCTGACAGTTCAGTCTAGCTTGATTAACGACAGGACTTAACATCGTATTTGTAAAAAAAATAAAAAAATAAAAAAAACAAAAAAAATAAAAAAATAATCAACGACTTCAATTTCACTCCACATTTTGACACTAATCTACCATTACCTCATCATAAACATCACGTAACGTATCGTATCTTTCTATCTATCAACTATCATCCATCTCTTCTCTCTATCCTATGAGCCTCCCACTGCGTATTTCTGTGGCAGGCTCTCCCCAAACAACGCGCCCGCGACGCTTAATCACTTGCTTAACTTGTTCTCCTAACTTGTCGCGGTGCAGGCTTGGGGCGGGAGAGGCCCTCTGTCTTCACGTGTGAATGCTACACGTCGTCATCCGAGTCAGAGAGAGGGAGAGGGAGAGGGCGAGAGAGAGGGAGAGGGAGAGGGAGAGGGAGAGGGAGAGGGAGAGGGAGAGGGAGAGAGAAGGGGGGAAAGAAGGAGAACGAGGAAAGGGGAGGGAGGGAAAGGCAGAGGGAGAGAAGGGGGGGAGAAGGAGAGGGAGGGGGAGAGGGGGAGAGAGGGAGAGGGAGAGAGGGAGAGAGGGTGGGAGAGGGAGGGAGGGAGGGAGGGAGGGAGGGAGGGAGGGAGGGAGGGAGGGAGGGAGGGAGGGAGGGAGGGAGAGAGAGAGAGAGAGAGAGAGAGAGAGAGAGAGAGAGAGAGAGAGAGAGAGAGAGAGAGAGAGACTAACCAAAGTCCTTGTTAACTTGAGCATCAAGGACTATTCCAGAACGAAAAGTCTCGCAATTGGACCATGATAAAGAAAAAAAGAAAACCAAAAAGAAAAAAACAATGAATCTAGAACTTGCGCCCCCCCCCCCCCCCGCCCGTCCTTGTTTACCGCGGGAACGTTCTCAAAGAAAACGCGAAAAAGTCACGCCGCCGCGCTTCCGAGCCGCACCGCAAAAATGTTAACAAAGACGGGCCGCCGCGATGATCCCCTGGGCAGAGGAGGGCGGGGACGGGAGTCTCCCAGGGGCGCCTCTCCCCTCGTCTCTCGTCCACGCCGCCCCTGCCTTCCCTTCCGCTACGTTTCCTCCCTCCCTTAACGCCCGTCAGTTTCTTCGCCCTCTCTTCTATCTTCCGTACCCCGTTCTCTATTTCTTTCACCTTATCCCCCCTCGCAAGACTTTCCAACCCCATCCGCCTTCTCCATTCTCTTTTCAACGCGCGGCACTTGTCCTTTGAGTTAAGCCATCCTACATGAGCGGTAACTCCGCCCACGGCTTTATATATATATATATATATATATATATATATATATATATATATATATATATATATATATTTATGTGTGTGTGTGTGTGTGTGTGTGTGTGTGTGTGTGTGTGTGTGTGTGTGTGTGTGTGTGTGTGTGTGTGTGTACATATACGTTTAATTTCCAATTGTGCTGAACAGAATACGTAATGCTCGATTTTGGGGAAGATGGTAATAGTGAAAAATAATCAACTCCAATTACTTCAACAAACGCATCCTACTCAGTCGCCATGGCAACGCAGTATCAGGTAATCCGCGGCTACTGATATATCCACTTTCACCTGGTATATGAAAGTACACACAATCGCGTTATTGGCAGCATTTTGCTATAACCTGCTATATCGAAGTGGATGACAGTTGACTGCATCCGCATACCAGTGATTAATCAGTCGAACTATCGACCGTTCCTTCCCTACAGAAATGCCGTCGACGTACCTGTTAAGACGAACACAATGCATAAAAAAATAAAATACGGTAATGATATATAAAAAAAGAAATAGGCACTTGTATTTTCTAAGCACAGAAAGCAACTAGCAGTGTCTCCCAAAGAGCACCTAAAGGCAACGACGCCTGCCCCTCCCCCTACCCCCTACCCTTAATTCTGCTAAACAAGATCGCTGATGAACCTTAATAAATCCTAGGAGAGAAGCGCGCTGTCGCCGTCCCTCGCTACCCTCACAACCAAAGGCCCTCGGATGGTGTTTCCCTAACAAGGATCCAAATTGCAACAAGAGAAAAGGAAAAAGAAAAGAATCCTAGAAAAAATAAAAACGAAGGGAAATGTGGGAATGTGGCGTGAAAATAGAGAGATAACCCGCGTATGATTACAACAGGTGCAGAGCATCCGTGCTAAGAAAAAAGGGGGAAAAAGAAACGAAGGGAAATGAGGGGAAACAGAAACTGCATAAGATTTGAGCGAGACTGATGGACATGACGAGAATGGAGAAAGGCGCACATTACACACTATACCACGTCTCCCAGCGGAGATACGGCAAGAGCAACGAGTCCTGTAGCATGTAATGTGTATGCAGTATTTTTCCCTTCTTTTTCATACCATTTACACAAAAGCGCCCGCCCTCGGGTGCCACGAAGACTTGCTGGGGAGAAATCCGGGAGGACTTGAGGGCAGGGGAGAAGAGGAGGAAGGGAAGTGAGATGACGGGAACAAGGAGGAAAAAAAGTGAGGGGGAGAGGAGGTTATGGAAGGAGGCGATGTCCGGAGGGAATGGAGAGGATCCCTTATCAACTCTCTGTTCAAAGGGGGTTCGGCAGGGGGAGGGGGAGGGGTGGAGGAACAAACACCCCCTTGGCTGGGGAATTTACACACCACATTATGGCGATGTGTGGCCAACAATAGGTCAGGCTGCAGCTGTGGGCGGCGGGGGAAAGGGAGGGGAGATAGGGGCACGAGCCGCGAGGGATCTCACGCGGGGGATGTAGGCATAGGAGACACTTATTTTAAAGAAGAAAAGGGAAAGAAGGAAAAAAAGAAAGACAAGGCGGAAGAAATAAGAAGGGAAGGAGGGAAGAGAGAGAGAGAGAGAGAGAGAGAGAGAGAGAGAGAGAGAGAGAGAGAGAGAGAGAGAGAGAGAGAGAGAGAGAGAGAGAGAGAGAGAGAGAGAGAGAGGGAAGAGAGAGAGAGAGAGAGAGAGAAAACGGATAGAGGCAGACATAGAGAGAGACAGAGACCACTGAAAAGGCAACGAGGGAAAAGACCAAGGAAGAATTTATAAAGGAAAAAAAAGGAGACCGGCGATGTAAGACGAGACGCCAGCGGAAGCAAACCGACGCCCGGGGAGAGAAACGGGGATAAATTCGTAAGGGGAAGGCAGAGCTCACGAGGGACGCCAGGGACAGGGACGGGAAGGGGAAGTAAGTTGCTGGGTGATGGATGAGTCCAGAGGGCGTGCAGGTAAGCGGGTCTGGCGTGGGGGTGGCACGGACGTGAGATAATGACGGTAATTAAGACGAAGCGCGAAATGCAGAATATAACGAAAAGAGGTCCAAAGAAGGAGAGGTGTAGAAAGAGATGAGCAAAGCGGAGAGGAAGAAAGAAAGGTAACGAGGTAATGAACTGGAAAGAAGGGGAGCAAAGGAAAAAAAAAAAAAAAATACGGAGAACAGAAGGAGAAAGGCAAAATCAAATAAATGAAAGGAGGAGCATAAAGCAAAAGTGGAAAGGAAGACGAAGAGGCGACTGAGTGCACCGCAGGCGCTCTGAGTGGGAAAACATGTACTGAAGGAGCCGGAAGAGAGCTTATTGAAGGCGGGATATGGGAGAGCTGTCGCCAGGGTGAGCTGAACATGAAGGGCAAGTGGCGCTATATGATAAATAGGGGAAAAATACAACTGTAATTTTCGTGCACATTTGCCCACATGAGAGGCTGAGGCCGGATTAACGGGATATTCATCAACTGATATCAATGAATAAATCTAGAATATGTTCCAACATGCAAATATATTCTTTTTAATATATCCCTCTATCTATTTAAATACATACATACATAAACGTATACATACATACATACATATATATATATACATACACACATACATACATACATACATACATACATTCATACATACATACAAACAGACAGACATACAGACAGGATGTTAGATAGATATCCAGATAGATAGATAATTATATATATATGTATGTATATATATGTATATATATGTATATATATATGTATGTACTATATATATATATATGTATATATATACATATATATATATATATATACATATACATATATATATATATATATATATATATATATATATATATATATATATAGAGAGAGAGAGAGAGAGAGAGAGAGAGAGAGAGAGAGAGAGAGAGAGAGAGAGAGAGAGAGAGAGAGGGAGAGGGAGAGGAGAGGAGAGAGGGAGAGGGAGAGGAGAGGGAGAGGGAGAGAGGGAGAGAGGAAGGGAGGGGAGAGAGAGAGAGAGAGAGAGAGAGAGAGAGAGAGAGAGAGAGAGAGAGAGAGAGAGAGAGAGAGAGAGAGAGAGAGAGAGAGAGAGAGAGAGCACGTCAAGATTATTTAACACCCCGACCTTTCCCCGTCCATTTCGCGACCCTCGGCAATGTATAGCAGTCTCAAATTCGGCGCTGAAGACAGATGCGCCGAATTTGCAACGCGCGGCCATCTGGGTCGAGCGTCGGGCCGGAAACAGACGCAACCGTTTAGGCGCCGCGCTCGAGTTACTTCCGCCACACTCAAAAAATAAGGATATATACGTGTGTGTATGTGTGTGTGTGTGTGTGTGTGTGTGTGTGTGTGTGTGTGTGTGTGTGTGTGTGTGTGTGTGTGTGTGTGTGTGTGTGTGTGTGTGTGTGTACATATATATACATATATATATACACACATACATACATACATACATACATACATATATATATATATATATGCATATATATATATATATATATATATATATATATTTATTTATATATATACACACACACTCACATAAACAAAGAATATAAATTAAGAGCATGCAACGGGTGACGTCGCAGCTCTGATAGGGAGGAGGCTTCCGACATCCATTAAGCATGCTCTTCCGCGCGAGGACAGAAAGTCGTTTTTCGTCGGCGAGTCGGGGCGGCGGCCGACGACCCATCACCCGAAGCTCTATTTCTCCCAAAGCCGATGCTGCAAGTCTGTGGGAGGTCTAGTCCACACGTCGTTTATTTTCTGCTTTTGACAACCTTAATTTCGTGGAGCATTTGTGCGTGCATTTGAGCCTGGGCAGCTGTGCGCGAATGAAGGAGTGAATGGATGGATGAATTAATGAATGAGTACATGGACGGATGGATAGATAGCTCGATGACAAGCGCTGCAAAGCCTATCAGAATTCGTGGACAAAAGCAGATTGCATTTGGCCGCTGTCAAAACACGTGCAGACGACCCGCCGCAAAAAAGGTTCAACCGCAGTCCATCCATCACAACATCAAGAAAGTTTCCACTAAGTTTATCCGCACTTCGCGCAATAGGATTTATCTCACCGCAATTCACAGACTCGGAAGTTTGCCTCTTCATCTGTCAAACATTAGCCCGAGTTTATGCTCTCCTTGACCCTCCCTCCTCTCTCTCCCTCTCCTTCTCCTTCTCCCTCTCCCTCCTGCTCTTCCCTCTCCTTCTCCCCCTCCCCCCCTCATGTTTCTCCTTCTCTTTCTTCTCCGAAATTCCCGTCCGTCAGTTTGATCAATGGGCGGAAATTGGCATCGACTTTCCACAAATAATTCTCGGACAAAGAGTGATTAGTCCCCTTAGCGCACAGAGCTCCCTTCCCGCGTAGGCCCCACCTTCGCCCTTCCCACCAGCTCTCGCCCGGAGCCATGATCGCTTCGATATATCAGGCGGCCACGCCAACTTTTATCTGACGGACGTAGGCGCCGAATCGTTAGCCGCGTGTGCTTGCGCTTGCTGTACTTCTGCTTGCCTCGTTCGATTTCCTTTCCTCCCGCGCCTAGCTTACCTCGAGTCTTGCTGGCTGGGATTATCCCTTCCTCAAGGTTAATCCCGTCCTCCTTCCACTCACCCGATCACGCCATCTATATCCGCACATGTTACCCTCTCGCTTACTCCTCCTTTAGTCCTTTGTTTAGCCCTTCTTGGTCC
>NC_061854.1:10242977-10250477 GCF_019202785.1 Penaeus chinensis
AAAATTGAGATGAGGAAGAAAAGGATGAAGAGGAAAGTTCATGCCACTTCATTATCATCGACAAAATCGTCACAGCAACAAAATTTCCCCCTTATTTCACAAAATGAAACTTTTACAATAAATAGATCCCCTGATGGAATGCACTTCACACTATAGTGAAAACATACCGGCGTAAAAATAGAATCAATTACGTGGTGAATCATCGACAAGCTCCTCCACAAACCTGAGAGACATTTTGTAATGACTTCTAAAGGCACCAGGACACCATTAACTTCCTGTTCCCTCACAACAATCAGTGGGTCTCCGAACTTGGTCTTTCGTTACTCTATTATTCTAGCTTTTTTCTCTCCGTCTCTGTCTCTCTTTGTTTGTCTGTCTGTCTTTTCTCTCTCTCATACTCGTACTTTTTAAAATCATTCTATTCTCTCTCTCATACTCGTACTTTTTAAAATCATTCTATTCTCTCTCTCTCTCTCTCTCTCTCTCTCTCTCTCTCTCTCTCTCTCTCTCTCTCTCTCTCTCTCTCTCTCTCTCTCTCTCTCTCTCTCTCTCTTTCTCTTTCTCTCTCATTTTTACTCCCATTCTCGCAAGTGAGTGTCCGTGATTAACTGCTCTCTCTCTCTCTCTCTCTCTCTCTCTCTCTCTCTCCTCTCTCTCTCTCTCTCTCTCTCTCTCTCTCTCTCTCTCTCTCTCTCTCTCATTTTTACTCCCATTCTCGCAAGTGAGTGTCCGTGATTAACTGTTTTTCTCTCTCTCTCTCTCTCTCTCTCTCTCTCTCTCTCTCTCTCTCTCTCTCTCTCTCTCTCTCTCTCTCTCTCTCTCTCTCTCTCTCTCTCTCTCATTTTTACTCCCATTCTCGCAAGTGGGTTTAAAACTTGTGGGGCGTGTGGCCGCGACTGCGAGTTGCCGATAAAGCTTTCTTAAGATAAAAGATGAAGGCTAATTCCAACTTTGTCAAGGGAACCTAACAGTTCCGATTTTCGAATATTTTCATTTCGCTTTACTCTCTCTTTCTCTCTGTTTCTATTTATCTCTGTCTGTCTGTCTGTCTGTCTGTCTGTCTGTCTGTCTGTCTGTCTGTCTGTCTGTCTGTCTGTCTGTCTGTCTGTCTGTCCGTCTGTCAGTTTGTCTCTGAAAAAAAAAATCGTCATTTACTCAAATATTAAGGAAGAACTGTAGAATGCAACGATATTTTTAAGAATAATTCAGTGCTGGAACGTACGAGGAGCGATAATAGCGGCATCCAACGTGAATTATGCAATCGTCGACGGAGCCTATGCATAAACTATGCGAAGCTTCTCTTGAATATGCAACAAAACACGACACCAAAAGCACATACCAACCCCCCCACAAATGCGTACATTTACAAAGAGACAAAACACACACACACACACACACACACACACACACACACACACACACACACACACACACACACACACACACACACACACACACACACACACACACACACAACCACCGAACATCAACGAGGCCCATAGATCTGCCCAGTCTGTCGAAATCCTCCCGACGCGTTTGTTTTGTTAGCGAATACGGTGAAATACGCTGGGAAATGCTGGTGACTCTCCACGGCCGACAAGACGATTTCCCTCGTTCTGTCTCTCGGTCACATTATCCTCCTTTCCTTTCCTACCCTTTCTCTTTTCTTTCCCCCTTCCCGCTATCCCTTTCTCCTCTCCCTCCTCTTCCTATCGCTCTTCCCTTCTCCCCTCGCCTCCCCCCCAAGCTTCCTGTCCACAAGATCGCCTAGGATCGGCATGGCTCAGCCGCCCCTTAGTTATAGGATCTACAAAGCAATTATCTCTGAAAAGGGGTAGAGAGAGACAGAGAGAGAGAGAGAGAGAGAGAGAGAGAGAGAGAGAGAGAGAGAGAGAGAGAGAGAGAGAGAGAGAGAGAGAGAGAGAGAGAGAGAGAGAGAGAGAGAGGGCAAAACAATGAAAACAAAAAAAAAGAATAACAGAGAAAGTCCTATTAAAGAAATGGGAGTGAATGCAGGAAAGAAACTAAACGAGTGAGTGGATTGGTAAGGGTGAGTTATAACTATGGGTGAGTGAGCAGATGTGAGAGACAGATAGTAAGAATAAGAGGAAGAAGATGAGAGCAGAAGTAGAAGGAGAAGATGAGAAGGAAAAGAAAGGTAGAAAGAGAGAGCATGCGAAAGTAAGATTAGAAAAATCCTCCTTAGGCCTTCTCCATGCCACACTGTCTATAAAATGGCTGTATGACAAAATCGATCCTAAAATATACAAAAAAGATTCTAAATGAACAAACTGATAAACTTTATATGGCAAAAGACAACGTCCAACACCATTTAAAGAATCTGTCATATATAAAAT
The DNA here is from genome assembly GCF_019202785.1 of Penaeus chinensis. NCBI lineage: Eukaryota > Metazoa > Arthropoda > Malacostraca > Decapoda > Penaeidae > Penaeus > Penaeus chinensis. The sequence goes on from NC_061854.1 coordinate 10,245,335, forward strand.
TATAGATATTTCTTGATTCTTACAGGCGTGCCGAGAACGGTCGGGAAAGGGAAAGGACGAAGTACTCCGACCAAAATGCATGAATCCGCTTGTGTCAGCATGGCGCTCTTGGAGATGCACAGACGCGCAAGCAAAGAGGGAGGGAGGAAGGGGGGTGGGATGGAGAGATGAGGAGAGGAGAGGAGAATGGGATGAAGAGAAGAGACGAGACAAGACGAGAAGTGAAGAAAAGCGTAATAATAAATTCGAACACGAAATTCCAAAAAAGAAACAAGAAATTAAAAATTGGAGAAGACTGAAGAAGAAAGGAGAAGAGGACTTTATCGTGAATAAATTACTCAGTATAGTGAAAAATAACTTTCTAGAAACTGCGCGCCATATGACAGAAGAGACCTGGAAACTGAATTTCCTTTTTCAACTCTTGAATGTTGGCGGCACGCTAGCAACACGCCTGCAGTATATTCCCTTTGCTAAAGGTCTATAAAACGCGTTTCGCGAAAAAAAGAAAGAAAGAAAAGAAATGTGTGTATGTGTATATATGTAAATGTATGTATATATATATATATATATATATATATATATATATTATAAATACACATATTTTTTCTTCTTTTTCACTTTGTATACATATATATTCATTATACATATATATAATATATATATAATCATATATATATATATATATATAAACATATACATACGTCTATATAGGGAAAATATGCAAAAAAAAAAAAGAAGAGTTAAGACATTATAATTCTCTTATTTTCATTTTCAGTAACAACAACAAAATTATCAAAATCCAAGAGAAATACCAAACAAAGCATTTCATCCAACAAATCAACAAATAAGAAACAAATTGGACAGATGGTGAAAAGAAGCTCCGCACAAAGCCATTCAAACTCCATCGCGGAAAAAAAAAAAACATAAATTGGTAGCACGAAATAGCATCCCCCCCCCCCCCCCCACACACACACACACACTCCGCCCTCTGTGGCCTAGACAGAGGCTTCAGCGAGCAACAATGCACATCGAAGCCCCCGGCATCACACAGCGCAGGGAGATAGGCTTCACTTGGAGGGATGAGCACAGCGTAAATGTCAAAGCATCATCGGATGGCGTTTTAATCACCAGATGGGGAGACGGAGAGCCGGCACTTTTCCAAGGAGCGGAGCGGCGGCTGGAAACCTCTTTCTACGCAAAACCATATTCGCTCCTGAGAGATCTAATGGAAGGAGCCACTCACGGAGTTGGTCCGAGTGCACTGTGGGAATACTCTGATATGACGAAGAAATATTTTTTTCTTTGTTCTTTTTCCTTCTTTCTAAATCCATCTGCGCTTTCTGCAAGGAAAAGCGACGCACATAAATCTAAAGTGGCTTTTGTGCAGTGCGTCTGTATGCGTGTCTCTGTACGTGCTGTATATACGTATATATTTAAATTCGTACAAGTGTTCCTATATACATACTACATGTGCATATTCATCACACACACACACACACACACACACACACACACACACACACACACACACACACACACACACACACACACACACACACACACACACACACAAACACACACGTGTTCCTAGGTTACCCCCCCCCCCCCCCAGGCACCATAAGCCCGTCAGTCCCGCGCCTAACAATGAGCCCGGCCCTTTCCACGTGCGCCCTAACCAACTCAGCTCTGTTCTTCAATCTCCCCTTTTTATCTCCCTCGAACACACTTCCATCAGAGATAATGGCACCTCCTGCGTTCCCCTCCCCCCCCTTTCCCCTTCCCCAGCACGCCCTCGTCCTCCTCCCGAACCCCCACCACTCCCAATCGCCAAACGGCAATGACGACAGAAAAAGAAGAGAAAAGAAAAGAAAAAGAAAATAAGAATACAAATATCATATCGAAACTACTTCCCGGTTTCCAACCACTCCATTAGCATTGTAATTGCAAGTTCGCAGAAAGTATCTTAGCGTAATTAGCGCAACAACTTTATTTCTTTTTCTTTAATGTGCCGGGGCCTCGCATTCGGGCCGACGCGCGGACGGGGGACATAATGCGCCCTCGGGCAGGTTGCATCTCTGGTGACAACGCGTTTTTCATGTTTATCCTCCACTCTAATTATCTTAAAATGGTCGCTAAGAAAAAAAAAAATATATAAGCCGAACTTGCGTCATCATCCATTTTCGCGTGACGTCACCGCTTTCAATGTGCACGTCGTTACACAAATTTGCTTCGTCCCTGCTTGGCACGGTGACAAAGGTATGGCTCTATTGGATAGGCCATTCACTTTCACTTATGACTAATTATTTCAATATTGGTTAATGAACGGTAATTGAATCGCAATATATATATATACATAATGAAATCTCATAATACCTGATATGAGGGCATTATGTTTAGCCGGCATTCATTACACCGGAATTCTTCTCGTCAAATTCCAATAAGACCAAAGTTGCACGCAATGCCGGCCCTTCCTCCGCGCCCCCAGCCGCGTCTGATGATGGCGCGGGCAGGAAGGTCCGGCGGCCGGGAAATGCTCCGCGCGCCGCAACAAAATGCCTGACGGAGCCAAGCAAGCTGGAGCGTTTTTGCTGGCAAACCCAAGCAAAACTCGGCCGACGAAGTTGCGGCGGAGGAGAAACTAATTGTACAGACAGATGACAGTTCTTCGTCCGATTCACATTCGACCTCGGGGATGCCAGAAACTCCTCGGGCCAGAAGAAACTCGTGCTTTATGCGGATTGAGATGGATGTGCCTTCAGGAGACTTCCGGTTCTTTGCAAGCACGAGACACGGGATTCCTAGACATGCAGACGGGAGGGCCAGACAAATCTTTCTGATTTGGTCTCTGGGGTTCAGTCTATTCCAATACTTGAATGAGGTTTGAGATTTCGAGATCATTCAAAACTCTCTTCCGGCCTTTCTCCCTGCTTCTCTTCTCCCTTTTCATTTCCACGAATCTTCACCCCCCCCCCCCCCCCATTCAAACATGGTCGTTTCAATTCCACTTTTCAACCTTTAAATGTCCACCAACCCTCTCAACAATAAATAAAGTGTTTTATTTCATAATCCCTTCGGGAAGCAGACTGTTGAAAAGCTAAGTGGCCAACTTTTAGCGCAAGAAAATGAAACTTTTAATTGGGTCCATTCACATCACAACTTCTACACCAAGTCCTACAAAGTCAGTTACATGCTGTAACAGTGTGTGTTTGAGCAGGAATTGATGAGTGTGAATTTCTGTGAGTTCATGTATAAAGGTGCACACACAAGACTGAGTGTGCAAGTGTACGCGTGTGACATATAAGTGTGCATGTATATATGTGTGTGTGTGTGTGTGTGTGTGTGTGTGTGTGTGTGTGTGTGTGTGTGTGTGTGTGTGTGTGTGTGTGTGTGTGTGTGTGAGAGAGAGAGAGAGAGAGAGAGAGAGAGAGAGAGAGAGAGAGAGAGAGAGAGAGAGAGAGAGAGAGAGAGAGAGAGAGAGGAGGAGAGATTACGACTCCCACAGGTATCGTGCCCTGACGGAGGTGCGCAGGTTACCAGGGCGTCGGAAGAGCTAGCGTTCGCGCGGAGCAACAGTTGTCGAAGTGCTCCTGCGCTGGCCATGCGCACGGCACCACGCTAAAGCCAGATGTCAACTTTCACAACTATATCACTCAAACCTGAACGTCTCTTGAAAATATACATATCTTCTCCATTCCACTAAAAGCGAAAACCTGATGAACAATTTCATATGGAAACCTACAGAATCACGAGTTCCTGATGATTTCTTGATTATATTAATTACAGGAACGGTTCGGTTGTGAGACTTGAGACTTCTGGCTGGCTAGTTTCGACAAGGAGGTAAATGGACTTCAGACGATTCAGGAGAGCACGGGACACGGGGAAATAGACCGGATAGTCAGACATAATCCTCGTGGAAAAGTGATCAATATAATAAAACGGATATATGTATACATCAATATACTAGAAAAAACAAATAAGTAAATAATATACATACTATGTGTGTGTGTGTGTGTGTGTGTGTGTGTGTGTGTGTGTGTGTGTGTGTGTGTGTGTGTGTGTGTGTGTGTGTGTGTGTGTGTGTGTGTAAATATATAAATATATAAATATATAAATATATGAATATATAAATATAAATATATATATACATATATATATATATATATATATATATATATATATAAATTTACATCTATATTTAACGAGTGAGGGTGGCATAAGATCTAGAAGCTCCTGTAATTATGTCGAGGCCGAGAGAGCAGAACCTACGAGAAACTATGTCGTTGAGACATAACTCTTGAAGATTTATTGCATTCATGAGCGTGCGGCAGACAGCGGGGCCAGAGGCTCGGGTGGAGGGGAAGGGGGTGAGAAGCGGAGGGTAATGTGGCATTCCTAAATATCAATCACGTCCGCCCAGCTGGTGCTCTCCGGCGGGGGGGGGGGGGGGGGGGGGGGGCGAAGGCGTATGTGTTCTCGAGGAACTTCTGCGGGTTTCCTCTGGGAAATGTTTATGCATAAAGGTAGACCAGAAACCCTACAGCACATCAGACACTAGTCATGACTGATAGATAGTAGCCGTGGTAGTTGCAATGTCGTCGCTGTCAACAGAAGGCGGCCCACTGCCCGGCTCAAGTGTGATGAAAATGACAGCAAGCACATCTGCGGTGCGGCAAGCAACCAGCCCCGAAGACAAGCAGGGAAGGCAGGCAGGGGAAAAGCGGGAGTGGCAACCCTTGATAAATACGTGGGCAAAGTGTAAGAGAGGAACAGAGGCGCGGAGGACGATAAGTGCGAGAGATAAAGCAAAAAAAGAAAGTCGACAGAGGAATAACGGGAGGGCGGAGAGCCTCGATTCGCAACCATGATGGAAGACGAGTGAGGAATGGGGAGAGCGAGAACCGCGAGGGAAGGGAGAAAAAAGCGTGGAGGACGGGAGGAAACTTGGGGGAATTCCGTCGAATGACATGGAAATGAAAATTGAAGTATGGCTGAGGCCACCTGAAAGACCAAAAAGAGAGAGGGGAGGGGAAATGTAATGGAAAACAAACGAAAGAATGTAAAGAGACAGAAAATACATAGGCATGAATTAACGTTGTATGGAGAAAAGGGATCAGGAGATTCGGATGAATATGACGGGAAGGCT
>NC_061854.1:10255477-10262977 GCF_019202785.1 Penaeus chinensis
CTGTATTTACGCCAACAAAAGAGAAAATAACAAATCGATAAATAATATTAATGCATTGGATGTTCGTCCGATAAGGAGCGTTCTCTCTCCTGCCGAACACTTAAAAGGAGTTCGGAAGACGGAATCGCCTGTTCGCAACAAAAGGTCTTCCTCGCCGGAGATTCTCAAACACATCAGACCAGAGAAACTCGTAACAATATACCGAGCGAGACGAATACGATGGATTGGACTGTCTCCATTATCATGCACTCTTTCGGTTCTGCCTGGTCTATCTTCGCCCAGGAAGCTTTATCAACAACTAAATCAACCAAACGACTCGATCCAATGTTATATTTTTCGAGAGGAAAATTTATAGACATAATTCTGAACCAGAGCCCAGAACAACACATTAATTAGCTTCCCCCACCCCCTCCCCCCGCCCCCATTCCCCACGCGGACCCCTCTTCCAGGCTTTTTGTTTTTCTCCCTCAACAGCAACCCTGAGCACTTTCTTGCCTTCTCCTTTGTCCGATCTCTCCTTCGCCCAGTCGTTTGTTTACGTAAACATCCATTTCCTTGTTTTCCAATATCATTTGTGAATCTCTTCCCAGTTCTACAGCCCTTTAAATTCCCAGACCCCAAGCCCCCCAACCCCACTTTCTCCTCCCTCAGGCACTAGACCGTGCAAAAACATTCAGCTACAGCGTCAGGTCGTAAACTCATATCTAGGTTACATACGAGAGGAAAGTGAAATAAAATATATATTATACGGGTAAAGCAGCCTCTCTTGTGTAAATTGTAGCTGCGGAACGAAATTACTATTGGAAACCGTAAATATGCGCGAGACATGGGACGAGCACACACCCATATAAACGTACATACACATACAACCATACGTACGTACATCAATATACATACACACGCACGCGCACACACACACAAAAAAAAAAAAAAAAAACCTTAAAACGCCAATGTGATCCCGGCAACCAAACAGAAAACTCCCAACGATTGGAAAACAACGGCATCCCGCGTCGCTCGGAGTAGACACGCCAATCAGATGAGCGGGTGTCGCTCGGCGGTCCGCAAGACCAGCACTAATTAATGGCCAATTAGGAGGCGACAATGACCTCCACGCATAGCAAGCCGAAGTAAGATCCTCATCCTGTCGCCCTTCCTCACCCTTTTTATTGTTGGGCGTAATGCACTTTCCTCTTACCGCCATTACCTTCCGATCGCCGAATGAAATTTTCAATGACCAAGGAAATCATAAAGCACGTAACAAACTAAAGGGAAAACACAAGGGAGTGCTGGAAACGTCAACGTCACATGGAATACCTGTAGAATTACAATTCCCGACAATAATACCTACAAGCTCCCGTGATTAGCATCGTAATAACTGTCGTCATCATCAGCTCGCCCCCCCCCCCCTCCCCACAGCCACCTCGACACAACCTGGGGCATAGCGAGCATCACAGTGTATTTATGTAGCCAATTGCCCTTGTTGTCCCTGTCGCCTCGCTCGACTCCTTGCCTGCTCCTCCTCACTGCGCCCTCCGCCCTCTCCGTCCTCCTCCTGCTCGAGCGTCCGTCGCGCCTCTCACCTCCCTCTCTTCTTTTTCTCTCCGAGACCCTGCGACACTCTTCCCCCTTTTCAGCTTTATTGCTTATGTATTTTGTTTTTGACACTCTCACACCAGCTTCAGTCTTTCATTTAGTCTTCATGTTCTGCAACCCTCTCCCTTTTCTCTCCCCAACCCTCTCATTCATTTGGTCTTTCGTTAAACTATTAGCAATCCAACTGCATTTCAGCCGCATCCGAAAATTTCATCGGCTTTCTTACTTCACCTTCTCCCTCCAACCTTTCCCCACCAACCCTCTCTCCACCTTCGGAGGAGAGAGCGGTATCAGCAGGGGGGCCATCAGGAGGTTACGTGCCTGGACAGGGCACTCAGGCGTGGCAATCTAGCGGCGTCAGTGTTGGAGGGGAAGAAGGGAGAGAAAGAGGAAGGAGGAGACGGAAGGTACTGAGGAGGGGGAAGGGGTAAGGTACTGCTGAGTCGCTGTTTTACGAGGGGTCTCACTTCTCAGGAGGAAGGCGGTAGGACGCGGAGGGTATTGGCGGAAGAAGATGGGGGAAAGGGGGTGACAAGGAGAGAGGGGAGGGCGAAGAGGTGGGAGAGGCAGGGAGCACAATCTACACCCCCACTCTTGAAAGCCCTTCACACGCTTCCTCTCCAGCAACTTCCCTATTCTTACATCTCTCCGTGGAAGCGCAGTAGCAACAGCGGCGTCTCTTCTGAGGTCTCGCACGTCTACGAAACTGACCTCGCCACGAGACTTTATCATGGCGGACCTTCCGACCTTCTCTCTCCCAAAATCATTATAAGAAGCAATGCAAATCAATTACTTAAAATGCGAAGTGGAAGGAGAAGATGAGACGAATTTCTTGATCGCGAGGTCGTTAAACTTCTTAAAAAACACTAAAACTCCTTCCCTACACAAGAGGTTCGATTCGACATTTCAAACCTCCTTAACAATAGATTTCTGGCTATGGAAGCATCTTGATTCTCGGACTCTTAAACACTCGACTTAAGGTCCCCTTCATCATTATACATAAATATGGAACTCCGAGATTTCATATCAGGAAAATGTCTTACTTTGAACTGACTTTAAAAGAGACGCGGAATCCTACCCTATTTCCCCAAGGACACACAGCTCTATAATGAGACGCGATGAAAGGGGCCATAGAGTTAATACAGAAAAGACAACTCTCTCCGAAACGCGGTCGTGACTGCATAGAAAACGCGAAGCTTCCGACGCCATTTCGCTGGAGATCCTCCAGGCAACTTCAGATCTGCTGACACCGGGACTATAACTCCACTCTTTACAGCCCAGACAGTTTCTCCGCCTTTGTAAATACATAACTTTGATTATCCCAGACCGGTTCTTAAAGGCTCATATAAGTGATTTTACAAACTATCAATGTAAAAAAATGCCATTTCATTATACATAACATAATCTAATATACTCTGCTAACCATAGAACATCTGCACTAAACACCTTCCCCCTTGTCTCAGCACACAGAGGAGTGGTGGTTCCATCATAAACACAAGTAAACAGGCACGACACCCGTATCATAGACCCTTTGCCTATTACAGCAACAAACGATATTAGCGATCACAAAGGCCGAGTTTAGTGTGTTTGGGAGACGAGAAGTGATGGTGTACCAACGGAAATATTACCCATCACACTTTAATGTCTTTCTTTATGTTGGGTAATTCAAAAGGCCGTCGTTATATTATCTGTTTTTTATTTCTATTTCTTTTTTTTTGTCTTTTATCTAAATATCTATGTTTACAAGACCTCATTTATCCGTCCATTCGTTACATTTCCACGAACCGGAAGGGAGGAGCAGTTACCAATCAATCTGCATCTCTCATCCTGCCGCATATTTTCCATGCTTACATTTGAAAGCTTTGCCATGTTTTCTATTCATTTTGGACTATAAATATGATATGAGCTACAAGTTGTGTAAATATTAACGAGGCGGTGAAACATTATGAAATTTCCAATTGACAGTATATCGCTTAGGCATTTCGAAATCATATTCCGTGTCTGCAGCATATCATTTCTGAGAATTTATGGTTTATAGTATGAGCATTTTTAAATTTATGAAAAAAAACCTATATTGCACGTGTTTTGCTCAAATTGCATGTAATATATCAAGCCCTATATGAATCGGTTATATTTTTTATTTCAAATCAGGAATGATTACAGTTGGTGAATATCATTAGCATAATAAAAAAAACTCACATTTTCTGTCTCTGACATAGATATTTGTGATCATTATATTTTAATGATCTTTAAAAAGTAACTAATATTGCCGAAGCTAATTGCTGCCACACTCGCGTTTCCTTGGATAAAATCACCTCTCCCTTCCTCCGGTGCGACATATAATGAGGCCCCACCTGGAGTCAGCAGTCCGAGGGAGGATCTAGCCACTTCTGGGCCCCTTAACTAACTCACTCATTCACTCACTCTCATCCTGCCCCCCCCCCCCCTCCCCCTCTCTCTCTCTCTCTCTCTCTCTCTCTCTCTCTCTCTCTCTCTCTCTCTCTCTCTCTCTCTCTCTCTCTCTCTCTCTCTCTCTCTCTCTCTCTCTCTCTCTCTCTCTCTCTCTCTCTCTCTCTCTCTCTCTCTCTCTCTCTCTCTCTCTCTCTCTCTCTCTCTCTCTCTCTCTCTCTCTCTCTCTCTCTCTCTCTCTCTCTCTTCTCTCTCTCTCTCTCTCTCTCTCTCTCTCTCTCTCTCTCTCTCTCTCTCTCTCTCTCTCTCTCTCTCTCTCTCTCCTTTCTTCTCTCTCTCTCTCCTTCTCTCTCTCCTCTCTTCACTTCTCTCTCTCTCTCTCTCTCTCTCTCTCTCTCCTCTCTCTCTCTCTCTCTCTCTCTCTCTCTGTCTCTCTCTCTCTTTCTCTCTCCCACACACATATATATCGTTCTCTGCTCTCTCTCTCTCTCTCTCTCTCTCTCTCTCTCTCTCTCTCTCTCCCACACAATCTCTCTCTCGCTTGCTCTGCTTGCTCTCTCTCTCTCTCTCTCTCTCTCTCTCTCTCTCTCTCCTCTATCTCTCTCTCTCTCTCTCTCTCTCTCTCTCTCTCTCTCTCTCTCTCCTCTCTCTCTCTCTCTCTCTCTCTCTCTCTCTCACTTCTCTCTCCTTCTCTCTCTCTCTCTCTCTCTCTCTCTCTCTCTCTCTCTCTCTCTCTCTTCTCTCTCTCTCTCTCTGTCTTTCTCTCTCTCTCTGTCTCTCTCTCTTCTCTTTCTCTCTCTCTCTCTCTCTCTCTCTCTCTCTCTCTCTCTCTCTCTCTCTCTCTCTCTGTCTGTCTGTCTGTCTGTCTGTCTGTCTGTCTGTCTGTCTGTTTCTGTTTCTGTTTCTGTTTCTGTTTCTGTCTCTGTTTCTGTTTCTGTCTCTCTCTTTCCCTCCCTCCTTCCCTCCCTACCTTTCCTCCTTCCCCTCCCTCCCTAACTCGCTTTCTCCTTACCCCACCCTCCCTCCCTTTCTCCCCACCCTCCCTCCCGTTCTCCCTGACCCTCCGTCCCTCCCTAATCTCCATTTCGCAACGTCTCCTCCGGATACCTCTCCTGTATCCCCCTAATCCTCTAAGATTTCCAGTTCAATGTCATCTTTCTCCTCCTAAGGACTTCTATCTTTAATCCGCCATCCTTAAAATCTACTCTTTCCTTTCGGAGTCACAATCCTTCACTAATCCGCACTCCTCCAGAAAAGTCCTTGGCTGCCGATGGACTGCACTCTCCTGACGATGCAGTTTTTTTTTTTTTTTTTTTCTTTCTTTAGTCAAAGCGTTTTATTATTACTTTACACAGGAGGGTTGTATCGCGCGTGATAAAAATACCGCGACTTCAAGAAAGATTAAGGATTTTCCATTTCCCGATATTGCTGTCAAGATGCTTCTAAACAATGTGTGAATTGTAGACGTCCGCATCATCGGCCAATTCCAATTTCATCGCAGTCACAATGGGGGGAAATCTATGTTCTTTTCTTGAGAAAAATACTCCATGTCGCCCCAGTCTCCGGGATATAGAGCAACAAACAAACGAACAGAGATAAGAAGCCCCCCCCCCCCCCCTCTGCGCTGGCTCCATACGGCGTCTCAAATCCCGAAGAGGAAATCTATTAATGCCCTTTCTTCTTAACGTGACATTCATGCAAAAACGGAATAAAGTAAAGTACAATTTTTCTCCCTCAGCGTCCAATCATGTCACCTGCAGAAGATTTAAACACCTCGTTAACACCCAGGGCCAAAGTCCGCCGCGCGCATACAATTTTTCTCTTTGTCATTGCAAAATGATTGCAATTATGCTGGTAATGGCGACACTAGCAATTTTTCACCGTAGGTTGTTTAACTGTTATGTGAAATATTTCATAATATTCGTTCCTTATTCACGGTGTGGCTTTATTTGCAACCCTACTGTTATTACTCAAATTCTACCTCCATTTGTTTACGTTTACGTAGTAGACTTATTAACTCACTTACGGATAGATAGATCCCTTAATTCGTATCTCCATATTTTGTCTATCATTTTTCTCTTCTTATTATCATTCTCAGTTCCATCTTTCTCCTCTTTCCCAGATCCCACGTCGGGTGACGATATAATACTTAATAGCGGAGGGCAAATGCCGGTGCCAAGGGCGAGGGGCCGCGTGCGAGGCGTAAACTTTGGTACGGTGCCGTTAGTGCCACGGCAGGAGACTCGTGCTGGCACTCTGATAACCACCAAGTGTCGTAACTCCCCCCTGGCCCCCTCTACCCCACCCGCCACAGCCGAGTTTCCTGCGTCAGCTCCGCAGTCGAGACGTGGCCAGCAATCTCGAGGCTTGAGTGGCAGTTTCGCATGGCGCCGACACTGATATTAAACGCTGGCACTCCATGCGAGCTTTACTCTATTCATCTCGCCTTTTGAATTTCCGAAACAATGAGGGAAAACTCTCAGTGACTACGGACAACCACTCCACTCAACTTTATCTTCGCCAACTCAACGGGGAAGCGAACAACTCGATCATTATCATAATGGATGGACGCCATAAAAATACAACAGATATTACAATAATCACTAACATTACCCGACATACACTATAAACTGCATAAGCGAAGAAATATTAAGCAGAGCGCGGCTATTCCCCCTCCACGAGAATTCATCAGAAAGAAGCAGCGAAAGACTACTAGACAAGGATGATGCCACTTAGAATAAAAACAAAAGGCCAATGTAGCATCAAGATAAAAAGAGCTCCTAAGTAATGAAGAACGAAAATTTCCTCGGTGTTCATGTTACATGCGCAAACATGACCCACTTCGAAACCAGCAAAATTACATCGCTTCTTACATACAAAATACATAACATCCAACAGACAAGCCGGGTTGTAAATATACACATGAAACAAAAAAAAAGTGAAATTAGCAGACACAAATGAGAGAAGAAGAAGAGAGAGAGGGGGCGCAGGAGAGGATCAGAGTGGAGAGGAAGTGGGGGAGGGGGCAGGGAAATGGGGGAGGAAGGGAAAGAAGGAGGAGTGGAGGAAGGGGCAGGAGAGTGGGAGAGAGAAGGAGTGAGGGAGGAAGGGAGGGAGGGGGAGGGGGAGGGGGAGGGAGAGGGAGAGGGAGAGGGAGAGGGAAAGAGAGAGAGAGAGAGAGAGAGAGAGAGAGAGAGAGAGAGAGAGAGAGAGAGAGAGAGAGAGAGAGAGAGAGAGAGAGAGAGAGAGAGAGAGAGAGAGAGAAAGAAGGAACTCAAGAAGAAAATAACAGGAAGGTTAGAGAAACCATTGAATCACTCTTGACACACAAAACAAGATTTCTGAGACGAAAACAAAGTAGGTATTCATGCTCCACTCTTTCTCATCATTCCATTAGCACATCGTATACATCATGCAAATAAAATACAAGCACTCAAACCCGCACAAACATATGCATAAAAGGCTTACAAACAAATTTAATTAAAGAAACAAGAAAGT
>NC_061854.1:10267977-10270477 GCF_019202785.1 Penaeus chinensis
CTGGGATAACACAAGTGATGAGATTCATTCCGCTAAACCACGACATGACGGCCGCTTTATTTCGTCCGCGTTGTCTTCAGTTACAATTGCTGTTATCAAATATCAAGAATCATAACAATGAATAGGGTAAGTTATATAAAGAAAAAATGCATATATATATATATATATATATATATATATATATATATAAATATACATACATATACATACATACATATGTATATACATATATACATATACATACATACATACATATATATATATATATATATATATACATATATACATATACATACATACATACATACAAATATATATATATATATATATATATATATATATATATATATATATATATACGGAATATGAGAATATAATGAGAGAGAGGGGGAGAACGATATAAGATGAAAAGAAGGGAGAGAGGGAGGGAGAGGGAGGGAGGTAAGGAGGGAGGGAGGGAGGAAAGGGAGAGAGGAAGGGAGGGAGGGAGGGAGGGAGGAACGAAGGGAGGGAGGGACGGAGGGAAGGAAGGAGGGAGGGAGGGAGGGAGGGAGGAGAGGGAGGGAGAGAGGGAGAGAGAGGTAGAGAGAGGGAGAGAGAGGGAGAGTGGGGGAGAGAGGGGGAGGGGGGGAGGGGGAGAGAGAGAGAGAGAGAGAGAGAGAGAGAGAGAGAGAGAGAGAGAGAGAGAGAGAGAGAGAGAGAGAGAGAGAGAGAGAGAGAGAGAGAGAGAGAGAGAGAGAGAGAGACAGAGAGACAGAGAGAGACAGAGAGAGAGAGAGAGAGAGAGAGAGAGAGAGAGAGAGAGACAGAGAGAGAGAGAGAGAGAGAGAGAGAGACAGAGAGAGAGAGAGAGAGAGAGAGAGAGAGAGAGAGAGAGAGAGAGAGAGAGAGAGAGAGAGAGAGAGAGAGAGAGAGAGAGAGAGAGAGAGAGAGAGAGAGAGAGAGAGAGAGAGAGAGAGAGAGAGAGAGAGAGAGAGAGAGAGAGAGAGAGAGAGAGAGAGAGAGAGAGAGAGAGAGAGAGAGAGAGAGAGAGAGAGAGAGAAGAGAGAGACGAGAGAGAAGAGAGAGACGAGAGAGACGAGAGAGACGAGAGAGACGAGAGAGAGAGAGAGAGAGAGAGAGAGAGAGAGAGAGAGAGAGAGAGAGAGAGAGAGAGAGAGAGAGAGAGAGAGAGAGAGAGAGAGAGAGAGAGTGAGTGAGAGAGAGAGAGAAAAGAGAGAAAGAGGGAGGGACGGAAGGCGAGGTACAAACCGACAAAAGAATGTAAGTAAGAGAAACATAAAGAAAGGTGAGCGAACAGGGAGGAGTTCGATCAATAGAAAGACAGTTAGATACACGGACTGACAGAAAGAGAGAGTTTACAGAGCATGACGCAAGTGAACAACATGAAAGTTCCGAATCCGTCCCGAGACTGAATGCCGCCGCAACTCATATCTCCCGAGCCCCGATGAAGTCACAGAAGTTATAAAACTCGGAAAGATAAATTCCTAACGATACAGACCCCTTTTCTCCCCGCGTGGAAAGCCTGCGGGGATTTTCCTCCTCTCCCTCAACATAAAGACGGAGAGGACCGGCCAACAGAAACACCCCAAAGACCTGTGCTAATTGAGCTCCGCGCGAGGACCGCCGTCTATCGCTGCCCGGATTGGCTGGGATTTCGCCATCTAACTTTCCTGCCTTATCAATTTTCATATCTGTAGCCTTCATAATAAGGAAGCTAACGATAACAGATTTTAATTACCTAGAAAAGACATACATAAAAGTGATATATCTATCTTATAAACAGACATACTCATACTTGGAAATATCATCGGTGATAATAACAGATTACCAAGACTATGAAAGCATACATATATGCAAACATAAATGTACACGCGCGAGCACGCAAGTACCACCCCCATATAGAAACAATAGTAAAAACAATATAAAACACATATACAGTACAGATTTTTTGGCCCAATTAAAGACCCGAATTAATGACTAAAACCAACTTGGCCGCCCCAGCACCGCCAGCGCCGTCGTCAGCGAGTGACAAGAAGCGTCAGCGAACCTCCGGGAGAAGACCTTCAACTGCCGCCCGCTGGGTCGAGGAGGCCGCCCATGCAACGTACATTGCAACGCCAACGTGCGAAGGGGGAAGAGAGATGGGAAGAGAGAACAAGGTCACAAGAGAGAGGAAAAGAGAGAGCAAAGGGGTGGAGACGAAGGGAAGGAAAATACAAGCAATAAGAGTCACACATGGCGTCTCCATTGCAGGGAATGAGAGGCGAGAATTAGGATAACGGCATGTACATGAACTGTTGTGTGTAAATACGTACACTCACGTACACGCAAGGAGGCACGTACATACATATATATAAACTGTGTGTGTGATCACGCGATTAAAAATGTGTTGACAGTTTGTTAATGAACTTACTGAAAATGAAAAAAGTAATGTCAAAGGGACCAAAAGTTAATGCGTAATATTCAAACCTGAACCTAGACAACTTTATTAAATTAA
>NC_061854.1:10282977-10285477 GCF_019202785.1 Penaeus chinensis
GTCCTGCGGCCGCCGCCGCTGCTGCTGCTGCCCTCTTTGCTGCTGCCAATGGTGCTGTCCACGCTCTTGTCACTTCTGCTACCCTTTCGAACCGTCCTTCTAGCACTCCTACTGCCTGGTCCAACCACACTGTGTGCACTGATGCCCTGTCCTACCCCGTTTAGTCAGGTCTCCTGATGGTTTCCAAGTCGTTTACCTAACGATCCTCTTGTAGCTCTCCTACCCTCAAACCTTTTCCCTTTCTTAAACGATGTACGTTTGTTGTAAAAAAAAATGCTACTCAACAATTATATGTTTCCCTAAGATTTGCTCATTAACGTAGTTGCCATTTATATTCCAGTTCCCCATAAACGTCTTATTTCTCCAAATCAGATATATCAGCTACGTTGCTTTTGTAGTGACTTAATCAAATATACAGTCTCATTTTAAATGATGTAGAAAAAAACATAATTTGTTTAATAATTTTGTGCAATTTAGAATAACTTTCCGCAAGCCAATAGCGTCTCTATAAAAGTCTTCTAGACACTCGAGCATTTTTTGGTTATTTGAAGTGCTTGGACAATCTAAAGTTTTGCAAAGAGATAAAGCACAGTATTCTTGGACGACCGGAGAGACTCTAAATGCGTGTAAGACTGACAACGCTCTTTTTTCCCGCTGCGAGTATTCTCTGAATTATGTGCAATCCATAGGATTTCCTTCTGCTTCCGTAATCGTGGCCGATAATGAACTCTGCGGATATGTCAACCCATGTTATATTTACCATGAAAACTGGACACCCCCTGCAAAGCTTACACCATCTACTAATACCATTAATATACATGCATCCACACAAACAAATAACCAAATATACATACACACATATATATTTACATATAAAGTATATGTACACATTCACACACATAATACCAACAAAAATAATAAGCATATTAATAAAGAAGAAAAACTATATAGTTATCTAACCGAAAAAAGAAAAGAAGCCGTGACGCCGGAAACGAAAGAATGAAAGTAGAGCAGGACAGCAGCAGCCCAGAGAGAGAGAAAGAGAGAGAGAGAGAGAGAGAGAGAGAGAGAGAGAGAGAGAAAGCGAGAGAGAGAGAAAGCGAGAAAGCGAGAGAGAGAGAGAGAGAGAGAGAAAGAGAGAGAGAGAGAGAGAGAGAGAGAGAGAGAGAGAGAGAGAGAGAGAGAGAGAGAGAGAGAGAGAGAGAGAGAGAGAGAGAGAGAGAGAGAGAGAGAGAGCGAGAGAGAGAGAGAGAGAGAGAGAGAGAGAGAGAGAGAGAGAGAGAGAGGAGAGAGAGAGAGAGAGAGAGAGAGAGAGAGAGAGAGAGAGAGAGAGAGAGAGAGAGAGAGAAAGGGGGGGAGGGGGAGTGCCAAGGCCAATACGGAACCCGACAGACCGACATTCAGCAGCTCTACACCGCAAGCACTTCAGGGTAGGTTACTACGAGGCCCTTCGGGGATCCCGACCGTGGAAATTGCAATGGGAGAGGGCGAGGAAAGTTGAGCGGAAGGAAGGGTGGACGGCTCTCAGCTGATCGAGGCGTGACAAGCCATTCTCTTATATCGATGCTCCTCCTTCCTCGAGAATCTACTCACGGGATGCCTTCTTAATATGCAGAAATGGGACTAAGAATAAAGTGGTGATATCATTCAGTTAAGCTTTAGTAATTGATCGGCAAGTGGCTCTAAATAAGCAAGTGTTCAGATAAGGATTAATTACACAGATGGAAAGTATTAGTAGTAAAAAAAAATTAACAAATAATCGTTTCTTTAGGTAAGAAATATCTGGAAAATATCAGGAAAAGGCAACAGAAAGTATGGAATAGTCGATAATCAACATGAGAGCTTCTAGTGCACCGAATACAATCAGAAAGTCCTTGGCGAAGTTTTCAAGACTCGGCATTCCTCCCTAGGGGGCTGGCATGACGTCACGGATCACTACTGTCACTATCCCTCCCTCACCCCACCCCCACCCGCGCCCCCATCCCCACCCCCACCCCCCACACTTTCACAGCTGTGCTCATTCAGCCTCTATGAACCTCCAATTGACATTACCAGCACTTGCATCACTACCACTGCACTACCACGACTAATATCAATAACAACCACCGCGCAAGTCGCCGCTTCTCCCACCTGTCTCTCTTCTCGCGCGTCCCGACATCATCGCTGTTCGCCTTTATATTCTCTGACCTCTTGTCTTGTCCTGCCTCTCCTTCCTCCGCCCCCGCCCCTCCTCCGCCTCGGTGCCCTCCCAGATGGAAACGCATTACGAGAGACGAAGAGACAATGAGCTCGTCTGCCTCGTCTGGCGCGGGGTCCCAGGGGGCAACTACCACCTGGCAGTGTACCATCATCCCGACAATGTGGGTAATGGAGCCACTGATTGCAGGTACAGGTCTCCACGTTAGCTCTAAGGACCACCCATTACACTCATGGGCACCCTCACTCCTTCCTCCCCCTTCCCTTTCCCCTCTCTCATTCGCGACAAACCCCTTCCGCCCTT
>NC_061854.1:10287977-10292977 GCF_019202785.1 Penaeus chinensis
AGCTTCATTTTAACTAAATGCCCCAACTCGCATAGACAGGGGAAACGCTACAGATAGGCAGCAGCCGAGGTATTTTTTTTTTTCCTTTTCGATTTAACGATAGGTCGAAATTCCATGGCTTCCAGCGCTCCTGAAACATTCGCGACCTGATGTCACTAGTCGCATTTCCATACAATACAATATTGTGGTTGTACCGTCCTACAACTATCCAGGGTTATACTACCAACCTCGATGTAACTGCTCCTCGCCTGGCTTTCGATCCTGTACTTCCTCTTAAGACGATCTAAACGTAGAAAACGTACTCACCTCTTTTCGCCGGAGCGGTTGCTGTATTGCATGTCATCACATCGCGTACTTACCTGCAAAACAATAACAATGGGGTTAATCTCTACATGCAATTAATAAACCATACAGGTACTGTCAATGCCATTAATTCATCAAATCGGATCAAACCCTACCCGGCACAAAAACGCCCAAAAACAAATAAATGAAGCCCAGCAGTAGGCCGGGATAAAACCAAAATACTCTACGCTGAGTTTTCCACTTAATCATTTGTTACCTCAGATATGCTTAAAAATATCTCCGGATCAATAAAAAATAGATAAATCTCTATTCTCATAAGCATAAAGATGCACATCAAATAATTTACAAAGGGCGAATAATTGCCTCTAAGTACCCTCTTTTCGCAGTCTGTAAAAATAAATCAAGAAAGAAAAGTTCACAAAGAGCCATTCACAAAAACAGACACAAAACAACAACAGCAAAAAAAGACAACAAAAGCGCGGAGGGGAGGGTTGCAGGAGCCTCGCCGGCCGCCTGACTCCAAGGAGGTTAAACTAAACCCACTCTTATAATACTGAAGTTGATACTAGCGCCGTTTCGGGGCGGAAAAGAGGATTATAGTTATTAAAGAGTTCAAGAGAGGGAGTGAGACGGTGGAGAGGACGATTCGCAAATAGCCATTTACAACAAATTCATTGGGAGGTGGAAGGGCCAGGAAGAGGGGAAGGAGGGTGGAGGGAAGGAAGAGGGAGGGGAGAGGGAGGAATGGACAGGGAGACAGGAGAGCGGAAATAAATAGAGAACGAAAACATGTGAGTGACTGTGTGTGTGTGTGTGTGTGTGTGTGTGTGTGTGTGTGTGTGTGTGTGTGTGTGTGTGTGTGTGTGTGTGTGTGTGTGTGTGCGTGTGTGTGTGTGTGTGCGTGTATGTGTGCGTGTGCGTGTGGGTGTGCGTGTGCGTGTGCGTGTGCGTGTGCGTGAGAGAGAGAGAGAGAGAGAGAGAGAGAGAGAGAGAGAGAGAGAGAGAGAGAGAGAGAGAGAGAGAGAGAGAGAGAGAGAGAGAGAGAGAGAGAGAGAGAGAGAGAGAGAGAGAGAGAGAGAGAGAGAGAGAGAGAGAGAGAGAGAGAGAGAGAGAGAGAGAGAGAGAGAGAGAGAGAAGAGAGCGAGAGAGAGAGAGAGAGAGAGAGAGAGAGAGAGAGAGAGAGAGAGAGAGAGAGAGAGAGAGAGAGAGAGAGAGAGAGAGAGAGAGAGTATGCAATCTTCCATTTCATGTCACATTAATCCCTCAGCGACAGCGTAGTCCTAACACTCCACCCACTCGCCCTCCGATCCTTCCCGTTCGAGCGCTGCCGCAAACTCAGACAAAACAAAGACTGCTGATGATGGTGAAAAAAAAAAGAAAAGAAAAAAGAAAAATAATCGACAGCCAGGTCGCCATAACACTCGAGCAGCATCAACATGGAAATCGACACCAAGACGGCAAGCAACAGTGAAGGCGAGATACAGGTTTGTATAAGGCATCGCATTGTGGCGTTACGGCGAGAGATCGGCCCAACCCCTATCACACCCTCATGTCACCCCCACTCCGCACCTGACATATCCCCCTCTCACCCTAACCCAGCCTCTACCCCACCCCATCCCCTCTCTACAAATCCAACCCCACCACACGCCCATCCAATCCCATACCACGACTCCATCCCAGTTCCTACCACACTCCCATTGCCTTCCGGTCACCTTGCCCAACCAGACTCCCCCCACCCCCACCCCCACCCCCACCCCCCACCTCCCCTCCCCCATTTCCTTCCAGCCACCATCCACGACGTCCACGATGCCGAGCCTTTAATGTGATCCAAACATAAACGCATTATCAAAGTCTCGCTAATTACAGCAGCTTATGCCGTGGAAGGAGAGAGATTTATGCCATCAATTATCGCTTACACTAATTGGCGCTTTGCTCGACGAAGACGAGTAGCGCTGTTCAACACGACGATCCTAAAGTTGTGCAGTCGCCCCTAGCGTTCAATTCGTTGTAAGGTAAATAAACAAAGTCAGCACACGACCTCCTACGCATTTAATGAATAAAATCAGTTTCCTTTCCAAGCGGGGAAAAATACCCCTACTCCGCCTCGCAAGTTGCAGTTTTTCGACACTATCGATTGCGAATCGTTAGAGTTCCCGCAACGAAATACTGAACGCGCGCGGATGCTGAACGAACCTGACGAAGCGAACGATAGAGATGAACGCCGCTCAGATGCCGAGGGGAAAATCCGCCGCTTTTCATGGCGCCCAAAAGCGTCAGGGGTTTCGGTGTTCGGGACAAAGCCAAATGGGCAAAGGCTGACAAAGTCGGGGCAGTCACGTGTTCTGTGCGAGCGCTCGTAACGAGATACGGGAAAGTGAGAGAGAAAGAGAAAAGGGGAGGGGATGCATTGAGAGGGTGAGAGGGTGAGAGGGTGAGAGGGGAGAAGGTGAGAGGGTGAGAGGGTGTGAGGGTGAGAGGGTGAGAGGGTGAGAGGGAGAGAGGGAGAGAGGGAGAGAGGGAGAGAGGGAGAGAGGGAGAGAGGAGAGAGAGAGAGATAGAGAGAGAGAGAGAGAGAGAGAGAGAGAGGAGAGAGAGAGAGAGAGAGAGAGAGAGAGAGAGAGAGAGAGAGAGAGAGAGAGAGAGATGGAGAGAGAAAAGAGAGAGAGACATGGAGAGAGAGAGAGAGAGAGAGAGAGAGAGAGAGAGAGAGAGAGAGAGAGAGAGAGAGAGAGAGAGAGAGAGAGAGAGAGAGAGAGAGAGAGAGAGAGAGAGAGAGAGAGAGAGAGAGAGAGAGAGAGAGAGAGAGAGAGAGAGAGAGAGAGAGAGAGAGAGAGAGAGAGAGAGAGAGAGAGAGAGAAGAGAGAGAGAGAGAGAGAGAGAGAGAGAGAGAGAGAGAGAGAGAGAGAGAGAGAGAGAGAGAGAGAGAGAGAGAAGAGAGAGAGAGAGAGACATGGAGAGAGAGAGAATGGAGAGAGAGAGAGAGAGAGAGAGAGAGAGAGAGAGAGAGAGAGAGAGAGAGAGAGAGAGAGAGAGAGAGAGAGAGAGAGAGAGAGAGAGATAGAGAGAGATAGAGAGAGATAGAGAGAGAGAGAGAGAGAGAGAGAGAGAGAGAGAGAGAGAGAGAGAGAGAGAGAGAGAGAGAGAGAGAGAGATGGAGAGAGAGAGAGATATGAGAGAGAGAGAGATGGAGAGAGAGAGAGAGGAGAGAGAGAGAGAGAGAGAGAGAGAGAGAGAGAGAGGAGAGAGAGAGAGAGAGAGAGAGAGAGAGAGAGAGAGAGAGAGGAGAGAGAGAGAGAGAGAGAGAGAGAGAGAGAGAGAGAGAGAGAGAGAGAGAGAGAGAGACAGACATGGACAGAGAGAGAGAGAGACAGACATGGACAGAGAGAGAGAGAGAGAGAGAGACATGGACAGAGAGAGAGAGAGAGATGGAAAGAGAGAGAGAAAGATGGAGAGAGAGAGAGAGACAGACAGAGATGGAGATAGAGAGACAGAGATGGAGAGAGAGAGAGAGGTAGAGATAGTGAATGATGTAGAGAGATGGATGGAAAGAGAAAGAGAAAGTGAGAGAGAATGAGAGAGAGAGAGAGAGAGAGAGAGAGAGAGAGAGAGAGAGAGAGAGAGAGAGAGAGAGAGAGAGAGAGAGAGAGAGAGAGAGAGAGAGAGAGAGAGAGAGAAAGAGAGAGAGAGAGAGAGAGAGAGAGAGAGAGAGAGAGAGAGAGAGAGAGAGAGAGAGAGAGAGAGAGAGAGAGAGAGAGAGAGAGAGAGAGAGAACGGCAGAGAGAGAGATAAATAGATAAAGAGAGAGAGAAAAAAGAAAGAGAAGGGTAGAATAATGTACCGAGAGTTGGAGGGCGCGCACAAAGGAGATGAAACGAAAGGATGAAAGGAGACCGAGAAAGAGAAGAATAAAATGCATTTTCGAATGTTATATTTGCATTTGTGTTTGAAACAATGAAAACAAAATAGAGGAACAAGACCTTCACTCTCCGAGTATCTTCCTCGCTGTCTCCCATTCTCTGTCTATTCCTCTCTGCATTTTCCTTCTCTCGCTCTCTTTTACTCTCCCTTATCATGAATTTCTTTTTCTCTCTTCCCCTCTCCATTTCATCTTCCTCTTTCTCCGACCCTTTTCCTCTGCTTCCGCATGCATACAAAGGAGAACCTCGGCAAAGAAGGCGAACCATACGGCACAACGACTGACTTCATTCTTCCCTAAATATGTCCACTCTCGGGCCATTCACCCAGGAAGCGGAGGACAGATAGAGGGTCAAACTTTTGCCCAACCTCTTTCAAATTTCCGAGGGCATTTATTCCAACGCGGAATGAAATTCGATCGAAAGACTCTCTACCCTCGCGCATCCCCGCTTTCGTCGACGGGTCGGGAAAGTTAAGAGGGAAAAAGGTGGAGGGAAAGTTGTTCGGAAGTGGCAGATTGTCAAACTTGGCCGGATAAAGAGGTCGCGGAAGAGAGGAACGGCGGCCATAGGAACGACCGGCGTTGGACTGATCAATCACACGGGATTCGGAGAAGGAGCATGGGATATTGTTTTGGGCCGCGCGGCCGCGTGGAGGGCTCTCCAGAAGGAGGGCCCGCTCGCCGCCGCTCCTCCTCCGGCCCCGCGCCTCTCCGCTCTTAAACCTCAAGTCGCGGCAGACCCTGATTACCTCTTGTCTCCCAAGACAAAGCTCACCGAAGG
>NC_061854.1:10332977-10335095 GCF_019202785.1 Penaeus chinensis
GAGACTACCGTTGTTTACATTCGAGTACATGCATACATGCATACGTAGATTCACATATGCAACGGCTGGATGGTAAGGGGATACGGGCGAGAGGGAGGGAAAACAGAGCTAAAGGAGGCGCATACACAAGCACTCACGCGCAAACTTACATGCACACACTATCTATCATTTATAGACGATATATAAATATGTGAACAATAGATAAACCGAGATAGTTAAATATATACAGAGATCAAGAGATTGATAGATTGATAGATATATAGAAAAACAAACAGACAGACAGAGAGAGGGAACGAGGGAAAGAGAGAGAAGAGAGAGAGAGAGAGAGAGAGAGAGAGAGAGAGAGAGAGAGAGAGAGAGAGAGAGAGAGAGAGAGAGAGAGAGAGAGAGAGAGAGAGAGAGAGAGAGAGGGGGGGGAGAGAGAGAGAGAGAGAGAGAGAGAGAGAGAGGAGAGAGAGAGAGAGAGAGAGAGAGAGAGAGAGAGAGAGAGAGAGAGAGAGAGAGAGAGAGAGAGAGATAAGCTAACACAAGCATCAACAAGTTAACCATTACCCGTTCCCACAGCCGTATTATGTATAGCTCCGAAAGCAAGGGAGTATTCAGCTAATCCGAATTACAATGAATTAAATGCAAATTCAGAGGAGCAGGAAGGGCGAAAGGCCAACGCCAAGAGGGTGAACTGAGGACCTTGAATTCAGAACATCCCATCTTAATACTCCACGGTATCTCTCCCTTCTTCACACCCGCAAGCACATGCAAAATCTGCTCACCCGCACAGAATAATTATAGTCTCCACCCCATCACAGGTCATAAACTAATAAAAAAATAAGAATCAACCATACAAAATAATAAAACATTAAGGAATAACCAAAATTCAGCCATAAATCTAGACTTCTCTAAAATGCAGTTTCCTCTTTTTTCCAGCAATATAATTTCCTCCGACAATTAATTACCCTTACCTACGTCTAGTCACATATATTCGCACCTGCCAGCATTCATTCACAATAAATAACGCCGCTACCCAATCTAGTGTCCGCACGTTAACTTACGGACAACCTCTATCCTAACAAATGCTCATGGATGTAGAATACCTGAACAAAAATAAGGAAAAAGAAAAAGAGGAAAAGAAAGTATTTTCATTCAATGATCTACCGCGCGGTAATCTTCATAGCTTATCCATAAGCCTGTTACTGTCACTACCAACCACTCCGCTTCCTCAACCCCTCAATACTTCCCTATTACGCCCTCCCTCGTCCTCCCTCACCTCTCCACACCCTCTGATGCCCATCCTCCCCCTATCCATTCACACCTCCCGTTCACGCCCACCCCAACTTCCCCCCCACCCCTCCTCACCGACCTCTTACGCATCGGGTGTTTGGTTATACCTTGAGAGCCTCATAAACCTCGCTCCGTCAGAGTCGGAAGCTTTAAAGCTCAGTTACTCGGGGACGCTTCGGGTAATGGCTTCGATTAATGTGGCAACACACACAAACTCTCTTCTTTCTCTCACTTTTTATTTCATAAAAACTAATGCTAATGCTTCTTCCCCTTTATGCACATGGAATGCGCAAAACAAACGCACGCACACACGCACATGCACAAATAAAAACACACACTCTCTTTCTCTGTCTCCTGCTTTTTGGTCTTTCATTACTGCCACTGTACTACCGTTAAAAAATATCATCATCAGCAGCTACCTCCCCCCCCCCTCCTTCAAAAAGGAAAAAAAGTAATGTGTGTGTGTGTGTGTGTGTGTGTGTGGTGTGTGTGTGTGTGTGTGTGTGTGTGTGTGTGTGTGTGTGTGTGTGTGTCTATATTATATATATAATCCAATGTGAGACGTATCCCACAACTTGGAAAGTCGCTATTGGTAGTACCCTTGCATGTATCTGCAGCATCCTGGCTATGCCAGGAGCGTGTTCGTGGGAGGGAGGACCATGGGGGTTTTGGGGTACGCGGGCTGGGAGCGTTTTTTTTGTGGCTGAGCCCCTTTGCGTTATGACAGCGATTATGTTTAAGAGACGTCCCCCACACACTGGGGGGCACGAGGCGTGTGCCCGGTTTCCGTGTACCAGATTTCTTCTCTCTTCTCTCTCTTCTCTCTCTCTCTTTCTCTCT
>NC_061854.1:10345195-10350195 GCF_019202785.1 Penaeus chinensis
TATATATATATATATATAGGATAGAGGAGAGATTCCCTGTCCTTGACCCCTCTCCAGCAACAACTCGGCTTTGGTCTTTCCTTTCCTCTCCGCCTTCACCCTTTACCTCCATCGACATCATTTCATCCTTTGACCGTTTCATCTCCTCTCACAGGAACTCCTTGCCCGATGTTTCTCTCTTTCGTGGTGCTTTCATCCCGGCCCTCGAATCTCTCCTCCATCTTAACGCTTCCATTCCTAGGCTTTACCGTGAGGCCCTTCAAAGCATGTGCGGGAAGGATGTCACCATTTTGCTTTCTGACAAAGGCAACTCGGTGGGGGACCTCGACCGTGCCTTCTACCTGCAGAAGGACCGGGACCTACTGGATGGCGCTTCTACCTATGCACCCTGACCAGCGACCAGTGAACGCATTGCTGCTACTTTCCATTGTCACCTGAAAAGATAGCAGCTTGTTTCCCGGAGGCGAATCTCTACCAGAGGTTCAAGGTCATCAATCCTGGACTCCCTCATTTCTATGGGTATCCTAAAACCCATAAGCCGGCCGGCTGTGCCCCATCATCTCCTCCCGGAGATCTGTGGCGCACAATTTTGCGTCCAGGCTGGCAAAGTCTCTCACTCCCCTTCTTGGCACCTTCTCCTCTTCTCACCTCCGCCACTCTCAGGACTTCCTCTCCCGTGTCCGTGATGTCTCACCGGTCGACTCCCTGTTCACCAGGGTCCCTCTTGATGACGTCCTCGCCTTCCTTCAGAGGAGGCTCCCCGCAGAGGATCCTAGTCTTCCTCCTGCTGATTCTCTGTGTGTGGAGTCTAATTCCTTTTCCTTTGAGGGTCGCTTCTACTCTCAGACCTTCGGTGTTGCCATGGGCTCTCCCCTCTCTCCAGTCTTGCAAACCTGTTCATGGAATTCTTCGAGTCGGAGCTTCTCCCTTCCATCTCCCTTCGTTTGTCCTGCCCTGTTCTCGGATTTCCTGACGCAGCTGAACTCTCTCTCTCTCCTTCCATTTGTTTCAAAGTGGAATGGGAGGTTGACAACAAGCTCCCCTTCTTGGACACCCTAGTTCATCGCTCTGCTGACCACTTCTCCTCCATATACAGCATCTGTGACCCCCAGTACCTGTTCGTCTTCTACGTTTGCTTGGTGTTTCTCCATGATGCTTGAGGGTGAAGAAAACACCGATGAAATCTAAAGTAGGTTCATTGGAGATCAGCTCTGACAAAATAAATACGGAACTCTTCCTGTTCCTCTGCCCCACACGCCAGGCTCCGTCTGCGACTGTCTACTGCCAGACATGTGACTACGGAGACAAACTAAAATGTTGTACACTATAACATACAGAGATTCTCACTCTTTCATATAGGTGATATGCTACACATAATATAAACTAAACATAATGTTCTATATTTCACATGGTAGAACATATCACACAAAAGACAGTGTATAATATATAATCACATAATTATCACTAACTACGTACGATAATAATGGCATCACAATACGTATGCACTGGCATCACAACGTGGCACTCACAACTCACTTCATTGTCATAACTCACTTCATTACACAACCCACAGTACCTGGAGGGAGAGATCGACTTCCTGCGTCGTTCGTTCTCGAAACTGGGCTACCTTCGTCATGTTCTCGACGTCACATTATCCAGGGCACGGCATACCTTCTACAACTCCTCTCCTAAAGAGACTCCTCACCTGCCCATCCTCAGCCTGTCTTACACTAAGGAGATTTACTCTCTCCGTCGCCCTTTTCACCCTCTCAACTGCAGGCTGATTTTTGCCAGGTGAACACTCTCCGTTGCAAACTGATCCACTCCAGTCCTCCCTCTACCTCGAAGGTGGGTACCTATGCTGTTCCTTGTGCCTTCTGTGATAAGCAATACTTTGGCGGGCACCAGTCTCACTAAGCGTCTCAACATAAGTGCCCTGTATCCAGGGTACTTATGTCAACAACAACATCCTCTTTTGCCAACAGTGAGACACAGGCCATTTGACCTTTATTGTTGCTTGTTTGCATTCTAATCCATCTTATCTCCTAGAAAAGGAAACAAAGTATTCTCTATTCGTTATTTTATTAATATTCACTTCAACGTTTCCACCAGCGTGAGGATATGCATCCTCAATCTTTTGTTTAATGATATTTCGACTTTACCCCTTTAAATTACTATTCAGGATGTTCACCATCACTGCTGAAAGTATAGTTTTACTTGGGTAGGTGTGTTTTGTTTAGCTATTGTTTTTCTTTACTTATTTAACAGTTTTGTTAAACCTTGTTATTCGTGAACTTTCTTTTTTTTCGTAATTCTTAACCCTTCTAGCATTTCTCATTTTAAATTTGATTTCAGTTTTTGGTTCGTATCTTTTGTGCATTTGTTTCTTTCTATGTTTGATACTTTTGTGTAACTTCCAAGGTGGTCATGCTCCATTTAGGCTTGCATATCCGGGCCCCCATTTTCCCTGACCCCTAAACCTGGAGTCTCCCACTAAACGAGGACATCATTTGTGTTCTTCATTCCTCATTTCTTAAGCATATGAAAAATATTATCCTTGTTTATTGTTTTTTCTCCATTGTTCAGTCGTGAAGCCTTTGTGTAACATACAGTATGTAATTATATTCTAGGTAATTCAGACGTAACTGAATGAATGGCCGCTGGCAACATAATTCTCCCACCGAGACAGAAAGCGCTGTAAAACATGATAGAATATATATATGCATATATATTTATATAATATATATACACACATGTGTGCATGTGTGTATCATGTATATACCACTAAATGTGGTATATATTTTTTCCCACACATTCATCGTGTCTAGAACAATAACCAGGAAAGGTTGGGGTAAGTTACCAGCTAGCAATTTTCACTGCCAAATTTGGCGTTTTTTGGCAGTTTACATATATATACTTAATATTTGTTAAAATTGCGTAAGAAATTGTCATATATTGATATGCTATTGAAATATTACACAGTAAAGTGCATATGTAGGCACATACTAAACTGTAAGGGTACGAAACATATCTATGAATTCTAACGGCGCCTTCACAGGATTGTGACAGGGCAAACTTTCAGTGTCTTGAGTATAGTATGTTGTGCACACTACAATCTCTTCTAAATTGTCTAAAATACTAAAGTAAAAAGGAACATATGATTCTTGCAAGTTATACCGGGGTTGATCAGACGGCACGGAATCAGTAAAGTATGTTTCAAGAAATTCCAGCCATGGTACATCTAGATTACGTTGGGGTTAAAGAACACGAGGTAAATGGAGTGACATTGGATTTATTTACGAGAGCTGGTTCTTCGAATACGCGTGGATTAGAAATGCACTCATCTCGGTTGAATTACATCTAACAGTGGCTGTAAGTTATCACACTTCTATACCCACGATCGATCTACCTCAGTGAATTGATGTTACAGGCAGAAAAACATAAAATATACGACTGTACTAAAAAAAAAAGTGTTTTCGCAAAGGAAATAAACACGGCTTGCTCACTGACATGTCCACTGACGTGGCGTTAGGGGAGCACCTGTGTAAGTGTGAGGCATTGTTCTGCTAAAACGTCACGGCTGCATTGTGGGGCCTCGTGGCTGTTTCCGAGACTAAGGATAAAGCGTTATATAACACTACTAAGATTCTCCTTGTCAAGAATCACAGTGTCATGAAGGATTGTATCTGATACAATCCTCCACGTTAATGATGCAGTCAGTATGGCCAGTGAGAGAAATGCACTGTGGTCACGCATTAAGAGTCATCAAACATCATCAAGCTAAGGAGGAATAATATGATAAATGCAATACGTATGGGGACTGACATTTGGTGTTGTATGATACGTCACACATTTTACTGTTGTTATGTGATGGTGCAGGTATGTTTATGCCATTTACTTTTTCCCCACCTTTTTCTGAATAAGAAAGGGTGAATGTTCTCTTTCAATCCCCCTGAAATCTCTAACACTTTTTAGGGTCTCTGTTATAGATGTTTGCCTTTTACGTGTACATTATTGGAACCTGCCGACACCTTTTAATTTTGTGTCTTTAAGACAGACATTTTTATGCACTCTGGCCATCCAATCAGGGCACGATTTTTTTTTCAGATTTATTTCACGTAGTCTCATATAAGGATTTATATTTTCATTAATTACGAATCGCATCGTAAGTTTCTTGATATAACTTTTTATTGTAAAGGCGTATAAAAATGTTTATGTGCCTTTTTAGCAGTACATCAAATACACGTTCACTCTATGTGTAAGATTTGAAGTCAATCATAATGTTAAGAATTTCCAACGTGTCCGAGTCATATGACGTGGTATTGCCTTCGGTGGGATGAATGTCTCCAAAATCATTCTGTACGTCAATTATATGACAAAACAAGCTCAAAATATAAAAGTAAAATCCGGTGTTTTCTGGTTTGTAGATATCCGATAATATCCAAAAGTTTATGCAACTTCCACATTTCATATGAAGTACAATATATGTAATAAGAAAAAATATATTTTGACTGAATAAGAGAAATACACTTGAACTTTCCACAGCCTTTCGAAACGAAGAGTAGTGTGTAAAAACAATATAAATTACATAGTAGTCAGGTACTTTTTTCAATTTTATTTGAAGCTTACATAATGTTTTGCTTGTAATTAAACAACATACCAGCATATTAAATATTATAAGGGTTTTCTACTGACATTTTCACGTGAAATAAAAGAAAAAATCCTTTCTCAACACTTTGTGCCAGTACAAACTTCGATGATATCATGTTTTGTAGCGACCGTGGTACAACTTGAAACAATATATCAAGATGTTAGGGGCTTTGGGATGCTACAAAAAGGCCTTTAATCTCCGTTTCTTTCTGGCGTAAATTATAAACTTCTTTGTCAACGAGTACATAATGGGGAAGGAAGGAAGGCTGACTTTGAAAGCATCAAACGTATGGGAAAGTCTGGAAATTGTCCCCTTACCCGTCCTTACTCAGAAACATGCGAAAAACAAC
>NC_061854.1:10357695-10362695 GCF_019202785.1 Penaeus chinensis
ACCGCCCTATTAGTCTACTCGAGACGTTAGGCAAAATTTTCGAGGAAAAATCATAAACACTCGATTAAGGTGGTATCTCGAAGACCGTAACCTTCTTTCACACAAACAATTCGGCTTTCGCTCGCATTGCTCGACGCATGACGCACTAAACATAATCACAAACCACATAAACAACATCAAAGACCGAAAGATGTTGAGTGAGCCTTTTACACGGTCTGGAATGCTGGCCTGAAGTACAAGCTGTGCACAAGATTTAATTTTCCACCTTTGATTAAAAAGTTGCTCTGCGGTTTCCTTGATTACCACAGATTTAAATTAAAATTCCTAAATTTCAGGCACCATTTCAATGTACGCTGGAGTACCTCAGGGCAGCATACTCAGCCTGACATTCTATACATTATACACAAACGACCTTCCACACCCCACACACACAGACTCACTCACTATCCTCTATGCTGACGACTGTATACACTTAGCTCGACACGATGCGCTTTCAGGTGTCGTTCAGGGCATCATTGACGAACTCGACACCGTCCCGAGATGGGAGCATAAATAGTGTATCAAGACTAACGCAACAAAAACAAAAGTTCTCTTTGTAAGACCACGAAAACTTCCTCCTTACGACAACATTTACCTCAGCACCTTCGATAGACCACAAGCACCTCTCCAAATCACATCCTCTTGTACCATCCTTGGTTTAACCTTTGATAAATACTTTAGATTTCACTTGCATATTAATTCAAAGGCCGCCTTGGCATACACTAACAAGCGCAAACTCCAGCTTGTTAAGAATAAAGCTCAGATGGATCTATATGATGAGATGGGATCGATTTATTAGAAAATCAGAACTCCATGAGGAAGCTTCTCTGCTTCCTTCGAACATCGACTGGCGTAGATTGGTCTGTAAACAGTGTCCGTGTTTGGCATACCTGGCTGGATAGACTCAACACCATCTTTCGTTCCGGCCGGAGACCGGGATTAGGCCATGATTTTTGTTCTTTGGCGTGGGACGACGAAGTGGATGCAGTTTTTTTCGGCTTGGCCGCAGCCTTTGTAGCCACCTCATAGCGCCCACTCCCTTTCTTCTCCTTTGCAAAGACCTATTACTTCCCTTTGCTCTGGGAACCACTCGGACTTTGTCCAGAGGGGGCACTATCTTTTATCACAAAGTGTGGTTTCTTCAAAACTTTTCTAAGTTATACATTTAGAACCCACACTATAAAATAATAATAGTCATATAAGTTACTTATAATCTAACTTCAGCCTTAGAGGTAACTGAGAGAAGGGTTATATCAAAACACTTAATGATTTTACATTCATCTACAAAATGTCCAAGTGCGTATAGTCCAACTTGTCACTCGTTCCACTTGTTCTTCTTTTCAGATATCTTTTCTTCTTTTCTTCATCGGTTCCATTGACTCCCAAAGATGATATCTTCTTTCGTTCTTGTTCACAGGACCAAGGACGTGAAAACCAGAACTTCAAAAAAAAAAAAAAAAAAAAAAAAAAAGCAAAAAAGCCCATTCCTAGAATAGAAGCAATTATTCTAGTTTAGGAATGATAAAACAATAAAAAGTTATCAAATATAACTAAATAATTTCTTGTAGGAACACAAAATATTACAAACAAAAAAATTATGTATAATATTTATGCCATTATATACGATCTGAGTAGTTATAATCACATTATAGTAATTTCAACGAAACATCATTTTAATATTATCCCATTATAAATATTAAGAACACTTAATCTTTGAATGGTTTTAAATTCTTAATAATAATAAGAGAGACACATCAGGATGGTATTCAAGTGCCACGTGCCAGCCCCTAGCTTTGAAGAAGACATACTCTTTATCTTTAATTCTCAGTTTGATCTCAGTTACTTTTCTTTTGTTCTGTAACTCAGATTTATATTATTTTAGGATTTTATTAATGTTATAATTACAGTTGAATGTTCTTTCTTACCTTGGATATTTCACGATAATCTAATACACTTTCAGGATGTTGTATGGCACTTCTCTCTGATCTCTTTCTCTCTCTATATGGGTTGTAGTTATTGTATCAGGATTTAGCACTGTATATACTGCAAAATTTAATGTCAACTCAGATCACAAATAGTACAAGTATATAGTTCTTCTTGATCTATACATGCATAATTCCAGAACTTAAATGAGTCTTTCCAATAACAAAAATAATACATATTGTTTTCTTTATCAAAATATCAGTTGTACAATCTTAATTTAACAATACCAGTGAAATATAACAGTATAACCTTTAAATAAAGAGAATGTATGGTGGGGATAACAAAAAAAAATATATTGTGTAGGGTAAACTATTATATTTTACAGATTCCTATTTTTAGTAAAAGTAAGATAGAAATATATAGAACTTTATGCAAAATAATAAAATAAAGTATCATCTTTCTAGAAAGATAATTAAATACTTTTATATTACATAGCTAAAGACTAAAGCTGAGGTATCCATAAAGACCAAGTGAGGTATACTAAGGGTAGTTTCTAGACGACTTTTTGGGTCATTCTAACTTCACATCCATTGTGCTCATTACATTCCTTCTCCTCCATTTTCACCTCTCCTTCCCCTACCCCCTTGTTTTGTTTGTGTTTTTCTCGTTCTGTTTTTAAACAGTATTTTGTGACCTTTTTAACTCCCAAAATAAAGTAATCTTCCCTAGTCACATCCCTCAAAACCCAGCCTTTAAATTATTTCACCTCGTCACCTGATGCCTCTGTGACTGCCATAACCTCACCTTCACTCATCACATTATCCTTTGCCATAGCGTGGACCCGACATCCTATATCCTTACACCACCATCCCACTAGTTTCGGTTTTCGGCACGTGACACTTGCTGCTAGTATTCGAGCCAAGGAAAGAAGTGTCACGGCCAGTGGTGCTAATCCAATCGTGTTGTGGCCGACAGGGTAGCACCTAACTGTAAGCCCTGCTGCCGACGAAGGGGAACCTTCTGTTGACCCAGGCGGGAATGGCCAGCCCTTGATTTGCGACCACTTCCGAGCTTCAACTTGCTTCAATAGCAAAGGTTAGAGGGATAGCCCTGGAGTCACGATCGAGGAGGCCGGGCCCAGAGCATACCGCAGATGGCGCCTAAACTGTTAACTTTTATCCCTACCTCCCCGGACAGCCGAGCATCCTGCTGTTGTTCGGTATAACTTGGTCCCGGGCCACGCGCCCTGACCCACTTCTTCCGAGAACGCCGCGAGCGTGCGACCGCCAGTGCGGGCACGCGCTCAAAGTCGTTGGGTACTTCCGCGCAGCCTCGTGTGGCGGAGGGGAAGACCCGCGCGCCTGAGGACACCCGCATCGAACACAAAGGATTTAAGATGGCGCTGGGCCACTCCGACCCCTTTCCTAGGAGGTGGGGGTGGCTACAACTATTACCCAAAGCTTTACCCTGCATGCTGGGTTAAGCCGTGGCTCCTTTTTCCTCTCCTAAAATTCATTCTCCTCCACCCCTTATACTTCCCCATTCTTTCTTCCTACTCCTTTTCCCAAACTCTATTTACTTGCTATCTGTCTACTTATCTAGAAATATATATTAGCATATATATATATATCTGTGGTGGACGCCTAGTTGCCTCCGCACCGAATCGTCTGCAACACTCAACTCACTCAGCATCAGTGCAGCCTCGCTCGGTTTAGTTGCCTCCGCACCGAGTCAGCCGTCATGCATGTAAGCAACAGCCGTGTGCCGAGGTCGGCGGTAAGGTCAGTGCTGGTTCGCCACGACGCGGGAGAGTGGAATGTAACCGTTCGGCCAATCAGTGAACTCGGCCGCGGACGACACTTTTCCCATATAGTATTGATACCGCATGCTCGAAGAAAAATAAACAGACTACTCTGCACATGACCTGAGCACCAACACGGCTACACTTTTCACTGAAGTGAATGCCACCTTCATCCGCCTTCCACCCTTTTCGCCAAATGAATCCCTCACATGGTTTCGGCGAGCTGAAACCCAGTTCAGGCTCAAGAACATAGTAAAGGCGACAAGCCATCTTGCGACAAGCCATCTTGTACGAGGAGGTTTTCCACCAGTTAGCCCCCTAGTTAGACAGCTATCCGGACGACATTGAATACGACAGGCTGAGGCTGTTGAAGGAGATTTCGATTTCACTGTCGGAGAGGGCATGACAAATCCTCAATATCCCCAACACATTACTTGGAGACTGTACTCCAAAACAAATTTGGCAAGAAATCACCAACCTATGCTGCCTCTCCACCAAAGATGCACAAGGTAAGTACCACAAAGCGGATCTTCAAAAAGAGATTTGGCTCCGCTCTCTCCCAGGCAACCTCAGGGAGAAGCTCCACAACTCGGACGAGACAGACATTGAAGTACGTCTCACCAGAGCCAAAGCATTGATGGAAGCACAACAGCAAGCCCACCCCCAACCAACAGCTCTCATTTTCCCGCCGGCTAGTACCGACAGCAATGCAGAAACTGCCCGAGGGTCCGACACCAGCTGGAGGCCCTTCACCCCATTCCTTGCTGCAGACAGCATTTGCTCCTACCAAAAGCAGTTTGGCAGTGCAGCCTATAATTGTCTCAACGGACAAGTATAGGCCTCGGGGGCATCAAAAAAAAAAAAAAAAAAAAAATGCTGAAGGTGGCCGCTAAGCAACGCGAGCGCAACTATGATCAACACAGTCGATCACCCCCACACCGTTTCCACATCCAAGACGACAGATCCGGGAAGCACTTTCTTGTTGATACCGGAGCCTTCCTCTCCATATTCCCAGCAATGCAGTCCGACAGACGAGCTGCCAACAACGACCTACAGAGGCTTGTTGCCGCCAACGGAACTCCAATCAACTCCCTATTCCAGAAACATTACCATAGGCCTTGCTGGATGCAATTACTCATGGAGTTTCCTCATCGCTGATGTGACCCGGCCACTACTTGGCACTGATTTCCTCTCACACCACAACGTGCTAGTTGATATGAGAAGATGCAGGCTCATC
>NC_061854.1:10367695-10370195 GCF_019202785.1 Penaeus chinensis
ATGGCTCAATGCTTTATCTGCATCCTCCTCCCATCCTTCTCCATTATCCCTTCCGCTTCCTCCTTTTGCCTCAACAACCCCCTCCCCTGGATTCTCTCCTTCCTGACATTTCTCCTGAAACTGCTCTTTGATCTAATCGCCCTTTTCCCCCCTTTCCCCTTTGCTGATCCTAGCCTTCTCCTATGGACCTCCTTGCAGAATCCCCCACTTTTTCCTTTGACAACTTTGATCTAATCACCCGTTTGCTAACCCCTGCCATAATCCATTTACTCTCTCTACCCTCATTCCTTCTTACCCCTTTCCATATCATGCTAAATTGCTGTACGACTTTAACTAACTTCCCTCTTCACCCTTTTCACTACTATACCCTTCTATAGATCATCCATTACCGATGGATGATCTCAATTATTATACGAAAGTAGCGCATTGCGGTCTTATGTCATTTTTTGAACCGATAGCTTCATATATTGTCTAACTAAATCATTTCCACTGAACACGTTTCCTGATCCAGTTATCAAGAAACTAAAATAGACCAAAAGAACCATCGATCGTAATTACGTTCATAAAGGCAGGTGGTTATTTGTTGTTGGGCCACGTGTACGGGGATGTGCACGGATAGTCTTTTCCGTGGAATGAGTCACCATCATTATCCACGCCATCATCATTCTACTTTCATCAGCATCGTGCCAACGTCGCTTTCATCATCATCATCATTATCATTACACTCCACCGAAGCCAGCATCATTATTACATCTTCGTCATCATCAATCATAATCGTTCCATATCATCATCACTCCACCGCCACCAGCATTATCCCTCCACCGTCGTCGTCATCCTTTCACCGCCATCATCATCATCGTCCCATCGTCATCACCACCAACAACACTGCTGGCATTATTCCTAACTCTTTTCTTAACTGTTACAGGCCATTCGCATAATCAGAGATTCATACTCGCCCTATCTTTTCTTCTTCTAATCCTGCATCCCCTTGCCCTCACCCTGCCCTAATATTCTACCTCTCTGGCCCCAGACCCTGCCGCCAATGGCCCAGTACTCTACCTCCCATGTCCCCACCCTGCCCTAATATTCTACCTCCCATGTCCCCACTCTGGCCCAATATTCTACCTCCCATGTCCCCACCCTGCCCTAATATTCTACCTCTCCTGTCTCCACCTTGCCGACAACGGCCTATTATTCTACCTCCCCTGTCTAATAGCTTATTCTCCTTTGCCTCTGCCAGCCCCCAGACTGTTGCCATCAGTCACCAAACATTCCGCTATATCACAGTACCAAGGCTATATATCTCACTTGCTAGATTCTCGGGCGCTCTCTTCTCATTATTATTCTCCTTTATCTTCATTATATATTTTCTATCATTGTCTAGTCACACGCATGAGTGCGCGCGCGCATAAACACACACACACACACACACACACACACACACACACACACACACACACACACACACACACAAACACACAAACACACAAACACACACACACAAACACACACACACACTGTTTATATATCCACACTGACAGTAGCTGTAAAATCAGTTATAAAGAATGTAAAATTAGTTCTCAATATTACAAAACTATATTTTAGGTATAATAAAACAGTATCTTTAGCACATATCTTGCGCGGTAGTAATCAGATTCCACACAAACTTGGCTCGTAAATCAAGCGCTTGTATGTGTAAACTCACTCGATGTGACGCATTTTCCTGATATCAGAGTAGGATATCTTTTAAAGATTTGATTTAAAAGGTATATACTAAAATATACAAAGGCTAATTAACCATCTTTAATAAGTAATCCCGAGGAACTGATAATCACAGCCAAACCTAAAGGGATACACGCGTCAATCAGCAAGTTTGTTTATTCTGCTCGTTACACTATAATATAATGCTAGCGTCAAGGGTATATTAGAGACGGAGAATAGGGACGAACGCTATAATCATTCTCATTGTCCAGAGAAAACAAATCAAGACACAAAACAAGCTGTCAGCCTTCAAATGCTGTTATTACTTCAAGATGCTTATTTTATCGTCGCGCTGGTTAGGGCGGCGAGAGGGAGACCGCGCATGCGCCGTTGGATCTGCGCCAAAAGTTAGCACTCGGTTCCCATTCCATTTCCTTGTTGCAATCAAAATAATAGGAAAAACATTCGGCAAATAGTTGGAAATATATTTTTTTAATTATTTTTTTTTTTTTTTAGAAGCAGCATTTTATTTTTTTTTCTCCTCTTTCTCTTTCTTCGTTTTTCTCCTGCTTCCTTTCCTCCTCATTTTTAGCTCTCCATTCTCCCTTATTTTATATATTTTTCATATTTAAAGTCAAAATTGTATCATTACGCACTTGACATTTGTCTGTCTCGGGAAAAGGGCCGCCTGCCCAAGGTCTTCAAGCTCACAACTACATAAAAAGCCATGGTTTAGGGAAATGCAAATGAGTCAGGCACTTCTGATGACTAGGAAACCGACAATTATGCACAAAGAACG
>NC_061854.1:10380195-10385195 GCF_019202785.1 Penaeus chinensis
GAGAGAGAGAGAGGGAGATAGAAGAGAGAAGGGGAGGGGGGGGAAAAAGAGGAAAAGAGAGAGGAGAGAGAGCCCAGGAGGAGAGAGAGAGGAGAGAGAGAAAGGAGAGGGAGAAAGGGGAAAAAGAGAGAGAAGAGAGAAGAAGGAAAGAGGAGAGGGGGGGGGGGGGCAGAAAGAGAAAAAGAGATGGAGAGAAAGAGAGAGAGAGAGGGGAGAAGGAGAGGGAGAGGAAGAGAGAGTGAGGGAGAAGAGAGAGGAGAGAGGGAGAGAGAGAGAGAGAGAGAGAGAGGGGATGAGAGAGAAAGAGAGAGGAGAAGAGGGAGAAGAGGGAAAGAGAGAGAGAGAGGGGAGAAAGAGGGAAGAAAAAAGAGGAGAGGGGGGGAAGAAGGAAGAGAGAGAGAGTAAAAGAGGGAGGAAAGAGAGAGAGAGAGAGAGAGAGAGAGAGAGAGAGAGGATAGATAGAGAGAGAGAGAGGGAAGAGAAGGAGAGAGGAGAGAGAGAGAGAGAGAGAAGAGAGAGAGAATTGAGAGAGAGAGAGAGAGAGAGAG
This sequence comes from Penaeus chinensis, assembly GCF_019202785.1. Lineage (NCBI taxonomy): Eukaryota > Metazoa > Arthropoda > Malacostraca > Decapoda > Penaeidae > Penaeus > Penaeus chinensis. The sequence continues at coordinate 10,380,744 of NC_061854.1, forward strand.
AGAGAGAGAGGAAGAGAGAGAGAGAGAGAGGAGAGAGAAGAAATTGAGTGAGAGAGGGGAGAAAAGAGAGAGGGGAGAGAGGAGAAGAGGAGAGAGGAGAAAAGAGAGGAGTGGGGGTGAGGAGAAGAGGAGAGGGGAGGGAGGATGACGAGAGAAGAGAGAGAGAGAGAGAAATTGAGGGAGAAGCGAGAGAGGGAGAGAGGAGAGAGAGAAGAGATGAGAGAGAGGAGAGAGAGTAGAGAGGAGAGGAGAGAAAGAGGAAGATAGAGAGAGATGAGAGAGACGAGATGAGGAGTGAGAGAGAGAAGAGGAGAGGAGGGAGAGAGGAGAGAGAAAATTGAGTGAGAGAGAGAGAGAGAGAGACAGAGAGGAGAGAGAAGAGAGAGAGTGAGATGAGAGGGGAAAAGAGGGAGAGGAAATGGAGAAAGAAAGAGATGATAGAAGATAGATAAAACAGATGAGGAGAGAGAGAGGGGAGAGGAAGAGAGGGAGAGAGAGAGAGGAGAGAGAGAGAGAGAATAAATCTTTTATTAAATTTCTAATCGTTGCCCCAAAGGAATGGATACGGTCAACGTTTTCTTTGAATCCCTGCCCCCCTCCCCCCCCCCCCCTCCCCTCCCCTCCACTTTTTTTTTTTTTTTTCATGTGTGGGTCAGCAGTTATGAGTTTTAATGAGGAATCACAATGAGGAGGCGACATGTCCTTTGGCCGGCTTCCTCGACCCGGACATTGAAGAAAATGATTATGATGATTCGCTTACTGTTCTAGGGAAGAGTCACTGATCTGTCCCAGTCGTCTCTTAGTTTTGTTGTGAAGGTTTGGAATATAGAGGGTGTCTGTGAGGACGGGTTCACATTCGTATGACACGCTCACACGCAGACACGCACACATGCACTCACACGTAATCACACACGCGCGCGCGCGCGCACGTACATGCAGATACACACTCGCTCATTCACTCACTCACTCCCGCACTCACTCACTCACTCACTCACTCACAGAATAGGAGGGGGGAGGAGAAGGAGAATGAGAGAAAATGAGTGAGTGAGTGAGTGAGAGAGGGAGAGAGAGAGAGAAAGAGAGAGAGAGAGGAGAGAAAGAGAGAACCGAGAGAGATAGGGTTGGAAGGGGGGGGGCGAGAGAGAGAGGATGAGGCGAGAGAGAGAGAGAGAGAGAGAGAGAAGGAGGAAGAGAGAGCTAGAGGAGGAGAGAAAGCGAGAGAGGAAAAGGAATGCGAGAAAGGAAGAAGAGAAAGAGGAGAGAGAGAGAGAGAGAGAGTAGAGAGAGAGGAGAGTGAGAGGATGAGAGAGAGAGAGAGAGATGAGAGGGGGGAGAGAGAGAGAATGAGATGAGTGAGAGTGAGAAGAGAGAGAGAGAGTGAGAGAGAGAGAAAGAGAGAGAGAGGAGAGAGAGAGAGAGGAGAGGAGGGAAGGGGCAAACAGACAGACAGACAAGAGAGAGAGAGAGAGAGAGAGAGGAGGGGGAAGGGGCAAACAGACAGACAGACAAGAGATCGACAGATAGAGAAAGAAACACAGACAGACAGACAAGAGATCGACTGATAGAGAAAGAAACACAGACAGACAGACAAGAGATCGACAGATAGAGAAAGAAACACAGACGGACAGCCAATGGAATCTGTGATATTGCAATAGTAGTTTCATGGTATACAAGAGGCTACGTGAGATTGGTATATGTATTTGAAAATTCCTGTCAAGACAATGAATGGGCGAAAGAAGGTCGATGGTAAAAAACTATCCATTTTTTTTTTATACAAAGTATATAATGATTGAATGAACAAAAACTGACACACAAAAAAAAAAAAAATTGTGATGCACACAGGTTCATACACACCTGCACTCGGCCAGTTGTGTGGACGCTAATGGGTACATATATTTAGTTTTGCACTAATGATACGTAGTTGAGCTACATCGCACTACAGACAAAAGTGACAAGTAAGTAACTCTAAATCAGATTTAAAAAAAAGATAATAATAATCTTATGATACTTTTATTTGCTTGATGAGGCAAGTGCCCGCTCATGTTCAGTTAAGTTAGTGATTATTTTCATTATACATATCTCATGTTAAAGTGGGAAAGAAAGAAATAAAGAAAAAAGGGAGAAAAAAAAAAAACAGAACGGGGACAAGAACAAGAGAAGAAGAGAAAAAAACAATGATAAAAAAGAGGACGTTCCGTGAATGTAGATAGCCATTATCATAAACTTTATTATCGCTATGATCTGTCCCTCTTCATACCCCTTCCCCTCTCCCTCCTCACACCTCCTCCCTTCCCCTCCCCTCTCCCTCATCGCACCCCCTCCCCTCCCCTCTCCCTCCCCGTTCCCGTCTCCTCCCCTCTCCCTCTCTCCATGATGCAAAGCAGGCGTCGGGAGTGGCGAATGCTTGCTGGCGTGCGTGAAAACCTGCTGATGATGTGGGACAGTCCTGTCTCAGACTCCGGGCTGGCGGCGGCAGAGATGTCAAAAGAGAGAGGGAGGGGGGGGGGTGTGATGGAAGGGAGGGGGTCTGGGGTAAGTGTAAGGGGAGGGGATACCATGGGTATGGGATAGGAGTAAGGGGAGAGGGTGTCATGGGTATGGGATATGAGTAAGGGAAGAGGGTGCCATGGGTATGGAATAGGAGTAAGGGGAGAGGTGCCATGGGTATGGGATAGGAGTAAGGGGAGGGAGTGCCATGGGTATGGGATAGGAGTAAGGGAAGAGGGTGCCATGGGTATGGGATAGGAGTAAGGGTAGGGAGTGCCATGGGTATGGGATAGGAGTAAGGGGAGGGGGTGCCATGGGTATGGGATAGGAGTAAGGGGAGGGTGCCATGGCCCGAGTAGTGACGGGATATATAGGAGTATGATAAGGAGGTAAGGGGAGGGGGTGCCATGGGTATGGGATAGGAGTAAGGGGAGGGGGTGCCATGGGTATGGGATAAGAGTAAGGGGAGGGAGTGCCATGGGTATGGGATAGGAGTAAGGGGAGGGGGTGCCATGGGTATGGGATAGGAGGAAGGGGAGGGAGTGCCATGGGTATGGGATAGGAGTAAGGGGAGGGAGTGCCATGGGTTGGATAAGAGTAAGGGAAGGGGTGCCATGGGTATGAGATAGGAGTAAGGGAAGAGGGTGCCATGGGTATGAGATAGGAGTAAGGGAAGAGGGTGCCATGGGTATGGGATAGGAGTAAGGGGAGGGAGTGCCATGGGTATGGGATTTTTTTTTTTTTTTTAGGGATAGGAGGAGAGGATGGAGTGCCATGGGTATGGGATATGAGTAAGGGGAGGGAGTGCCATGGGTATGGGATAGGAGTAAGGGGAGGGGGTCCCATGGGTCTAGGGTAAGGGGAGAAGAGGGTAGGTGATATAAGGATAACATAGAAATAGATATATAAGGTTGATATTTGGAGTATATGGGGCTGATATACAAGTAAGGCTTTAATATATATATATATATATATATATATATATATATATATATATATATATATATATATATATAGGGATAGGGAATGTAACGGGGATGGTGTAGGATGTGGCTGAATAAGGAAAAAGAAAAAGAGATGGAGAATGAGAGAGACAGCTAAATGAGCTTCGTGGGGGAAAATAAATTAGAGTAAATTAGTAAAAGAAAGAAAAAGAGGAGAGCGGAAGGAAGAAAGAGAAGAAAATTTATATGGAAAAAAGAGCAGCTAGAAAGGGGGAGTGAAAGAGAGAGAGAGAGTGAGAGAGAGAGAGAGAGAGAGAGAGAGAGAGAGAGAGAGAGAGAGAGAGAGAGAGAGAGAGAGAGAGAGAGAGAGAGAGAGAGAGAGAGAGAGAGAGAGGGGGGAGAGAGAAAGCAAAAAAAAAAAAAACAAAAGAGAAATAGAGAGAAAAAGAAAGAGAAAGAGAGAGAGAAAAAAAAAGGTTTGCCAGCTCAGATATCACTGAGGGAATCCTCTCTTGTGTGGTAACAGTGCGTATCTTGCCTGTTAATGAGCAATCCGCGCGTGTGATCTATTTACCGAAGGAGAGCCAGCTTATCTTGATAGATAGCAGAGGATTATACCAAAGTCAATAGCCTGATAATTAACACACTTGCAACACCATTTAAAAATGGGATATTAAACACACTCTTAAAAATAGAAAGGAAAAGAAGATAAAAAAATAAAGAAGAAGAAGAAGAAGGTGGAGGAGGATGAGTAAGAAGAGGAGGAAGAGGGGAGGATGAAGAGAAAAAGAAGAAGTAATAATAATAATAAGAAGAGATGGCAAAAAGAGTGGAATATGAAAAGAAAAGGGAATACAAAATAAGAATGATAATGAATACGTTGTTGATGATAATATAAGGATTGCAGAAAATAAACAATAACAAATGCAACAATGGCCATAACTGCATCAAGAGTGACTACAATATCAATAGTAATAGTGACAATAAGGCTAATAGTGATGATGCTGATATTACTAATACC
>NC_061854.1:10435195-10440195 GCF_019202785.1 Penaeus chinensis
ACATCTCCCACTGAAAGTGATAAGTGTACATCTCCCTCTTGATGATGATTATACACGTTTTCATAAATATTTTCAGTAACTGTATTAGACCACCTCCGTCTCCATCACCTCTAATGCTTCCTCTCGCGTGTGCCTCTGTCACAAGTCAGGTGGACACTGAGCACGGAGGTCACGCACCCGGCGCTTGTATTCCCTCTCCCTCTCGTCTCGATCGCTCCCCTTGCCCCCTCTTCTGGACAACTCCCCCCACCCCCTCTCCCGGACAACTGACCCCTGCCCCCTCCCGGACAGTTGTCCCCCTACCCCTTTTCCCCACTCCCGTACAGCTACTCCCCTCTCCCCTTCTTCCATCATCTACCCACCTCTCCCTCTCCAACTAAACACGTGGTAACCCAGTCTACCAAGGGACCAAACTATCAGCGACTAAAGGACATGAACGGATATCATTTTTACATTCACTACACCTACTAAACACACGCGGTTAAAGATAGAAAAAAAAAATCGCACCGAAAATGAAATCTAACATAATCCAAAAGATATACATAAAAAAATAAAAAATGAAATTCTCCGAGATTCACTAATATTACATTTCTTACCCCACTTTGTTTTACACCACTTAATTTTGTAGATGACTTTTACATTTTGTACACTTTTTCTCACTAAATCAAGACTGAACACAGTCTCCATTTCATTTCATTCCATGGCAGTTTTCATGTAACTAAAACTTGGCCATGAATTACTGTTTGAATAATTAACTTAACACGTGTGGCCTGGAAATTGGAGGAATTCGCGTTACATGAGACAATTATGCCTGTCTCATTTCCGATACATGACAAAGATAATAGGGCTGTAATGATTCATTCCCGCATGCCATTTGTCAAGACAGTAACCACTGTAAAGGTCGGATAAGGAAGGGAAAATAAAAACTAATCTCTTTAATTAGGTGACAGCCACTGGCACCGACCAATAAGAGCCAGTACCGTAACTTTAGCACTGCATTCCTGTACAGCACCCCCTTCTCCCTCTACAAACACACACATACGCACACAAACACCGCGGCGAAGTCCTCCAGCAACCCACCTGGCTCCATAGCAACAGGTAAACAGGTACGCGTCACGAGGAATACACACGCGGTTGGGAAACGCACAGGTGGTTTGAGTGGGGTTTACATCTAAAGCAATTTGGCCTGATAAATACACATCATCATTTAGCGACTCACACTGTCATTTGAGATCATTGCCACGTAATTAATGTAAAGCATTAACATCGTGGCCTAAACGCGCGTTCGGGCTTTTGTTGACAAACATAATGAATTATGCAGACCATGGATATACCTGGATATACCGCCCTCTTTCCTCCGTTCGCTCGTCGCCTGAATAGAGGAGGGCGGCTGTTCGATTACAATTCGCGATACAGTTAAAGATCGGAACGCTCTATGTTACTACCGTGTAAACTAAGCAGCAGGTTATTGCTAAATGATGCAACATGATATATACAATTTTATGAACCGTAATTTACCCAAAAGTACGTCAGATCATGTAACACGTGTGTTATACGTGGCACTCGCATATTACCAACATTAATGTATTTTACGAAGGCACATTACTGTTCATTCCAAAGGACCTACACACATGCACACCCCGTGCGATTTGCAAATTAGTCTTGAAAGTTTCCAACGACTCGAAAAAAAAGCTTAAAAAATGTTTTTTTCCAACTACTTACTTACTTGTATAGTCTGTTATATTTTATGTAATTTTGTTTATTTCTTTAATACCTTATATACGTAAAGATCTTTTACCATCGGCAAAATAATAATGATAATAATGACAATAATAATAACAAGAATGAAATAAACTATATGGTATATACACATCAAAAAATAAATATTTTTTAGAAAAAAATATAACTCGGTGAACATCTAGTGAACGAAACTTACACCAGGTTTAATTCATAACAAGATGAATCCGGTTAGGCGCATGTCAGCTGTAGTTGGGGTCAAACGTCGATACTATGCTTATTCATTATTCAAGACCATTTTTTCCCTTTGTGTTGGGAATTAAAGACTTAAAAGACAATGAACAATTCAGTGACGTAAATACCATAGCCTCATTAACACATGGAACATCGGACATTCCTACAACGACACAAAACAGCCCAATTCATGGTTTTACTACGAACACATTTACAGTATTTATTTATGGCATTCAGTACGGCGTCAATCATCGGTGCGAACGACTTTCATGGCACTCAGGTCGGAGTTGATGCCTGAGAGAAAGGAAGAAAAGAGAGATAGACAGACAGACAGACAGAGAGAGAGCGGGGGAGGGAGAAAGATAGGAAGAGAGAGAGGAGAGAGAGCGAGAGAGAGAGAGAGAGAGAGAGAAGAGAGAGAGAGATGAGAAGAGAGAGAGAAGAGAGAGAGAAGAGTAAGGAGAGAGGAAAGAGAGAGAGAGGAAGAGAGAGAGAGAGAGAGAGAGAAGAGAGAAGAGAGAGAGGAGAGGAGAGAAAGAGGATAGAGAGATGGAAGAAGAGAAGAGAGAGAGAGTAGAGAGAGAAGAAGAGAAAAAAAGAGAAAAAGATATATAGAGAAAAAAATAAAAAAAAAGGAAAGAAAAAAAAAATGGAAAAAAGAAAAAAAAAGAAAAAAAACAAAAAAAAAAAGGGGGGAGGGGGAAAAAAGGGGAGGGGAGGGGGGGGGAAAAAACCCGGGCCGGGTAGCCCGGCCCCAAGGCCTTGAAAACCCCGAGAGCCTGATCGGGTATTCTGGTGTGTTACTCTATCGACCCGTTTTCTTTTTCCCTTTTTTTTTCCCCACCCTTCCCCGTTTATCCCTCCTCCCCATTACCTTTTTTTTGGTCCCCCCCCCTTTTTTTCTTTTTTCCCCCCTTTTTAAAAATTCCCCCCCCCCCCCCCCCCCCCCCCCTTCCCCCCCCCTTTTTTTTTTCCCCCCCATTTTTTTGTTTGTTCCCCCCCCCCCCCATATTTTCCCCCCAAACCCCTGTTACCGAATAAAAAAGGGTATTTTAGAAAACCCCATGTATGGTTAACCCCCCCCTAATGTTTAATAAAAAAAATCCCCCCCCCCAAAAATTCCCAAGTAGATAACAACTTATTTTTTAAAAAATATTTCCCGGGAAAACCGTTAGGGGTCTAATTCTGGTTTACAAAAAAAAAATGAGATTAGAAAAAAAAGGAAAAAAAATGTGTGAAGTAGGGTCCCAAGTGAAAAAAAATGTATAAAAAATTAAATGTAATTGAAATAATGATAAAAAAATGAAAAACAAAAGAAAACAATGATATAAATAATAAAATTTTTAAAATATAAAAAAAAAAATAATACCATTAATTAAAAAAAACCCGTTTTAAATTTAAAAACCAAAAAATAAACATTAACTAAGATGTAATAAAGAAATACAATGATAGTAAAATACCAAATATGATAACAATAACAGTGATGATGATAATAACTGATAATAACTAATAGTAGTTATAATGATAGTATTATTAATAATAGTATTAATGATGATAATGATAACAAATATAAATAAAATGATAAAAATAATAGTGAATATGATAATTACAATGATAATGATGATAATGATAACAACAATAAAATAATGATAATAACAATAATAATAATGACAATAATAACAACAATAATACAAATACTAATAATAATGATAATAATAATAAGAATAAGAATAATGATAATGATAACAATGATGAATCTGATAAAAATAATGTTTCAAATAATAGTAAATAGGATAATAACGATGATAATAATAATTTTAACAACAACGACAACGAGATAATGAAAATAATAAGAATAACACTGATAATAATGTTATTGTAACTATCAATAATAATAATTATAATTATAATAAAAATAATAATAGTAATAATAATAACAATAATGATCATAGTAATGATAAGGATAATAATAATAACAATAACGATAATAACAAAATTAATAATCAATGATAATAGTAAAAAAAATAATAGTAATAATAATAATGATGATGGTAAAAATGATAATAATAATGATAATGAATAATAATAATAATAATAATAATAATAATAATAATAATGATTTACTGCTGATGCTGATCATCACGATGATGATGATGATAACAATATAAGTTACACTCATTATTATCATTATCATTACTAGCGGGACTCATGCAAATTTCCCCTTCCCTCCCACTTTAAACTTTCCTCTTCCTCCTCCTCCTTCGCTCCTCTTCCTCCTCCTCCTTCGCTCCCTATCTCCTTCGTCTCCCCTCTATTTCTCCTTACCCCTCCCCCTGTTCTCTTTACGCCTCCTTCTCCCCCTTCCTTCTCCTCCTGCTCTCCTTCTCCCCCTTCTTCTCCCTTTCCCCTCCGAGCTTCTTTCTTTACCCCCCCCCCCCCCCACCCCCCCTCGGATAGTCGTGTAAATAATAGATGAACAGAAACTGACAGTCTTGCTATTTCAATTCAGTGTATTTGGACACGAAGAAGAAGAATGACAATAATAGTAATAATGATGATAATGATGACGATAATGATAATGATAATATCAATAATGATAATAATAATGATAATAATAATAATAATAATAATAATGATGATGATGATGACGATGATGATGATAAAAAATAATAATGATGTTAATAATAATGATAATAATAACAATGATAATAATGATGATAATGATAATGATAATAATTATGACAATAGTGATAATGATAACTATAGTAATAATTATAATAATAATAACAACAACAATAATAACAATGACTTTAAAGATAACAATGATAACAATAAATAGATTAATAGAGTTAAAATAAGATTCTAATATACAAATATATTTTGATGCGAATCATAATCATTCCATTTTACAACAAAACTTCAGCCACTTTCAAATGGAATATGATTTCAGACATTTTAAGTCTGAATAATATTCCAACGTGCGAACGAACCGAGAATTGGACGAAGCACAAGGACAACTGTAATAATAA
>NC_061854.1:10445195-10447695 GCF_019202785.1 Penaeus chinensis
ATTATCATTATCATTGTTATTATCAGTATTGTTAATATTATTATTATTATTATTATCATTTTCATTATCATTAATCGTTATCATTATCAAAATCGTTATTATCATTTTATTATCTTTATCATTATCATTATTATTTTTATCATTATTATTATTATTATCATCATTACTTTCATTATTGTTAATATTGTTATTATCATCATCATCATCATCATCATCATCAACAACATTATTATCATTATTAGCACTGGTGTTGTTACCATCATTATCATTGCAATCATTATTATTGTTGTTGTTGCTATCATTACTATTATTTTTATTATAATCATCTGTATCAAAAAAACTATCTACTACTACCATTATTATTATTGTTATGATTGTTATCATTATTATTATCTTTATTATTATTATCATTATTATCATTATCATCATTATCATTGTTATTATTATCATTATCGTAATTATTATTATTATTATCATCTGTCAACCTTCTATTGTTTATATTTATAATTATTGGTGCAGTTTACTCTTTTTCTTCTCCAATCGCATCTCTGATCAACCATGTACTGTATAGATTGAATAAAATGAGAGATAGGATGCAGCCTTGTCTAATATCTCTGATTTGCACTTGTTTTTTTTTTTTCAGTCTTATAATAATTATAGTTTGTTCCTAGTATAGGTTAACTAAGAACCGTTTTTTTTTTTTTTTCGTGATTTACCCTGCCAATCTGTAAAATCTATGAAGTAAATTTATAAATGTTTATTCTTTCCAATAACTCGTCCTGAAAGCGCCCTAAGATTGTAAATGGCTTTCCTTGTATCTCTACCCATTCTAAAACTTAATTGTGTCTCTGCCAATTCCTTTTCAATCATCGATGATAATCCTGGTCTATATGATGGTTAGTAAAATTGTTGTACTGTGATCACTGCTTTGAGATAAAAAAAAAAAAAAAAAAAAAAAAGTTTTCAGAAAATCTATTGGTAGCTTACCATCTTCATATTTATTGATTGTTTGTTTTTTATATTCCTTTTATTCCTAGATGTTGCAAGAATTCTGCATGTATGCTATCATCTCCAGGTACTTTCTGGGTAAATACTTTATAACTTCTATAATTTTCCATTCCTCAATCTGTACCAAGGCACTTCCGTTACTTGATATGCCAGGCATTTCAGCTCTATTGCCATTGTATAGCTCCTTCTCAGCGCCTTCCTCCCATCTTTCATTAATCCGTTTTTCTTCCAAAATTAACATTATCAATTCCTATTGTAATATTATGCGCTCTCTTTGTCATTGCTTTTATTTAGAAAAGTCGGGAGTTTATTCTGTTGCTTTTTATTTTTTTCACGCCTTGTTTGGTAATATCTTCCTTTAGCACTTTTACATTCTTTAATGAATTCTTGATTAATTATTTTGTTCCTATCACTCTTTCTGCTGCCCCCTTCTACCCTAACCTTGGCTCTCTATTCCATTTTCTTCAGTATTTTCAAAATTTTCACACTTGTTCCCTTTCTTAACTGGAATAATTGCATATTTGATTTGCTGCTGTTTCAGTACAAGTTTTAAAGTTTTCTCAATTTTCATTTACTTCTCTTGACACTTTCTGTTACACTTTCTTCTATCTAATTTTGTAACTGTAGTGCTTGTAACGTTTGTTTTAGCATCTCAGTATTTCACTTTTTCTTCCTAAACCTCTTTTGTATTATTTTCTTAGTTTCTGTTCTAATAATGCCTGGGTTGTGATCTGATGTGCAATCTGATCCTAGCTTACTCTTGGAGTTTTATATACTCTTTCTAAATCTGTTGAAAATTCTCCCTGTTTCTTTCCAGAATGTTTTAGATATTCCTGTGATAGCCACTTTCATCTTGTTCATCTCTTGAATTACACAATATTATAGCATGATAACGGTGAAGGTTTGTCCGTCATGCCACAAATTCTCCACCGAGATGAATGACCAGAACTGCTAGTACTGGCAACCATTTCGCCGAGATCTGAATCATTATTGTTCGCCATTTCAGTTTTGCATAGGGCCTATTCGTGCATTGTATACCCAGCAATATCCGCTGTGTATGTGCTATATATATATATATATATATATATATATATATATATATATATATATATATATATGAGTGCGTGCGTGTGTGTGTGTGTGTGTGTGTGTGTGTGTGTGTGTGTGTGTGTGTGTGTGTGTGTGTGTGTGTGTGTGTGTGTGTGTGTGTGTGTGTGGTGTGTGGTGTGTATGTGTAATATATATATATATATATATATAATATTTGATATACATGCATACATCTAATGAGGTTAACAGTAATAATAACACTAAAAATAATCATGACAACGATACGACCAATAATTATAAGAGGAATAGTAACTATGCTGGTTTTCGTATGTTTACTAGCAAAAACAAAACATAAATTCGAGAAGCAAAACTATTGCACGTGGAAATAAGACTCTATTGTATTTTCCGAGCGAGTCTTTCCACTGCAGTGTTTACGCCTTTG
>NC_061854.1:10482695-10485195 GCF_019202785.1 Penaeus chinensis
AAAATCTTTAGAAATATTTTTTTTCAGTTCCAAGACGCCCTACAGACTGAAACCCTACCGAAGATGGGCGGAAGGATGCCCGGAATGCCGACTAAATCCCCAGTGAGAGTGAAGGCGTGAGTCTCGCCCGCCGCGGCCGCCCACTTGATGCTGCAGTAGCCCGGTTCTTGGCGGACGCAGATGCTGTAGTCCTCCTGCAGGTGGCGAGTTCCTGTGGGAGGGAGAGGTCGGTCGTTTCAAGTTCTTAAAGTTTTATGCTTACTGAGGCGGCGAGTTCGTAAAGCGACAGGATATTGTTTTCTTCTTCTTTTCCTTTACTAATATTGTTTTATTTTGGTTTTATCAGTCTTTTTTTAGGGGGGGGGAGGGTTGGTTTAAATAGAATTTTGTTATCTAAAGTCTTCATCTATCCTTAATTTGGTTTTGTATTTTGAGTTAGGTTTTAATTCTAAATAGTTACTTAGTGTTACTCGGGCTACTAGAGAGTACCAGCATATCTCAGCTGTTAAGGAGAATATGATAACCATGACTTTCAATATCAAATAGGCAAACCATAAGACAGACTTAAAATTTACAAATACACAAATCCAACGTTTTTTTTTTCTATTTTTTTTAAACCCAAACCAAAGAATCCATAAAAAAAAACATGGATACATAACCCCCATACCCAAAGATGGATACGTGAATACGTGAATACATGAATCCGGAACAAGGATCACTGTCTTACCTGTATTTCCATTGGGTTGTTTAGCATCTGTTGGCTTATCTTCGTAATTGAAACTCTGTATCTCCCCCGTCTTGCCTTTGATGTACTGAAGACACCCTGCCGGTGCTAAGAAAGAAGTTTGTGACAGCGGTAAATAGCGACAAAAGAAGTGATAATAGTAACAGGGAAGATGATGATGATGATGATGATGATAATGATGGGGATGGTAACGATGATGATGATGATAAGAATGATAAAAAACGAAATAATGATGATTATAAAGATAATATCAGTGATAAAAATTTCGCTAATGATGATGATAATGACGATCATGATAGTATAATTATTACAATTACGACAAAGATATTAATAATATAAATAAAATGGTGATAACAAAATAACAAAAATGACAACTGTGATACCCTCGATCATAATCATAATGATAGTAAAGAAAAAAAAAATAACATCCTTACTATCGTGTGTACTAGTAAGGATTCAAAATTATATTCATCGCAATAATATTATCTCTATCATCCCCCAAACCCCAGTCCTAGAGAGTGCATCAGAGGGGAAATAAGGGACAGTTCCCCCCCCCCCTTCCCTTGCCCCTTATTCTTTCCCTTTCCCTTGCCCCCTGGCCTCCGTCATTCCATCTCCCCTTCCCCTCCCTCGTTCCCCATTCCCCTTCCCCCTCCTCCCTCCCCTCTCTCATTCCATTCCCCATTCCCCTCTCGCCTAACCCTCCCACTCCCCTCCCTCATCCCATCTCTCCCTCACCTTTCTTCGTACCCTCCACCGTTTACCCATTCTCCTCGTCCCTCCCCTTACCCAAGTCCGGCGAAGTGCAGCCGATTTGCTCGACCTCAATGTCCCATTCTGAGTCCGGAGAATCTACGTTGTTTGTCACCTTGACTTCGAAGGGCCCGTCATCAGCGCGGACGTCGAGGTAAACTGAAAGGGAGAGGCGGAGGAACAGACACTTTTATCAGACCAGAGGCGTTGCTTTTCTTAAAGTTTTTTTGTGTGTTTTAGTTTTGTTTCTGTTTTCATTTTGTTTTTGTTTCTGTTTTCTTCTTATTCTTCTATTGTAGCGGATAAGCTCGCGGCTCGCATTACAAGCCTGCGGCTACAAGAAACTTCTCGGAAACGCCTGTTCTTTCTTCATGGTTGAAATATGCTACTTAGTAAAAACAGTGAGTAAGGGTTAAGGTTATTATTATATTCATGGCAGTAAGTTCACATTGTCATTGCAGTTAGTGATCTGAGATGTTAATTTTGAGTGATTCTTTATCTTTACTTCTTTCCACTACTTTTCCACTCTTTTTTACTTTCTGTTTATGATTTGCGTTTCTTTATTTTATGTATACCCTACATTTTATTTAGGGTATGGCGAAGGAGACACTTATGATGCCGATATGACGACGATGAAGAGGAGGAGGAGGAAGAGTAGGAGGAGGAGGAGGATGAGGAAGAGTAGGAGGAGGAGGACGAAGAGTAGTAGGAGGAGGAGGAAGAGGAGAAGGAGGAGGAAGAGTAGGAGGAGGAGGAGGAGGAGGAAGAGTAGGAGGAGGAGGAGGAGGTGGAGGAAGAGAAAGAAGAAGAAGAGGAGGAGGAGGAGAAGGAGAGAGAGAGAGAGAGAGAGAGAGGGAGAGAGAGAGAGAGAGAGAGAGAGAGAGAGAGAGAGAGAGAGAGAGAGAGAGAGTTCAAAGAAGTCTAACAGAGAGTTAAGGATACACCACTAACTCACTTTCCTGTCCCGAATTTGTCCCGCAGATCTTGGGCGAAACGCCGCTC
>NC_061854.1:10497695-10510195 GCF_019202785.1 Penaeus chinensis
TAGGCCTATCACTCAAGGTTTTACATATTTTCAGGCCTTTTTCGTGGAAGTTTTGATATTTAGAACATGGTGCAACGTTTGGATGGTTTGGTTTTATGGATGGGATGAAGATTTGGTGCTTTTGAAAGAGGGCAGGTGGGCCAGGCAGCAGCATAGCCCATTTTTTGACAGATTTTAGAGGGATGGTATTCTGAGAGGGTTTTCATGCCCTAATTGCATTCTGAGATAAGGCTTTCAACATTTAGATGTGATAGAAGCTCGGTCTGGGTTTAGAGTCTGTTTGGATTTGCTCGAAGTAACGATCAATGGAAAGATTAGAATAATGACATTTCCTGTGTTCATCATACTTAAAAATAAAGACAAATTTCTGGAAGTTCACCTCAAATAAAAGAACGCATTTGGTATCATTAGACTCTATCAACATGTAGCAACGAGATAAGAAAGTACTAGTCGGGAGAACCAACAGATACCCACAATGTGAATGGCCGAAAACCCCCTTAATTTGCACAGCTCTGGACGGGTCAAGTAAGAGAGGTTTCCTTCACAGAGCCTATGTCATTTGGGGCATGACTTGTATTGCGTCGGTATATACAGAAGACGTTTGTGGGCTATAAAGAATGTACTAGAACGGGACTGTTGCGTTATGGTGGTACTCAAATATAAACATCGCCTTTCTCGAGCTTTTTGTGTTGTAAATATTGTGAGTAATTGTTTAGAGTACCTTCGCGCAACCAGTTACGACAGAAGTGGTATCAATGGATTCCTCTCATTCTCTACTGCCCATATGTATAGAAATTATACTACGGAACCACCAATGTTATCCTTTTTCTTCGCATTTTACATCCCATGCTCAGTTTCATAAGTTATAAGACGCAGGTCAAGATGTGCTCACTGTCACTCTGTTGATCATAAAGGCGATACACTCTTGCTGTACAGTGTGCTCTTCCATTATCTAGACAACTTTTTGTAATGTATAAATTTGTATGAAAAATGCCAGCAGTTTTTAGTTTGTTCGCTAATTTCAGAAAATGATAATGGACAATAGAACAGTTATTTATCCCTTCAAACCACAATACAATTTTATTTAAACATATCATGCAGGCATTACAATAGGGAAATGCAGTGTCAAACAATTGCTTAGGTTTTTGGGTCTCTACACCATCAGCACACTGGCAAAGGCTAACAAACCTCAGCCATGTAAGTTCTGGCAAGGAAGAGCTTGGAGTGGTTCACTGTTCAACTTTGGTAAACAGGGAAGTCTGCAAGCTCTGTGTTACTAGAATATACAGGGAATTTTTGGCCTTTGCTTTAGCACCAATAATTATGGAAGCCTGTGTTAGTTACATTTACTTATTACAGTTTAAGACATGTATGGAGAGTACAAGTAAAGTTAGATATGCATACTATGGCCACATTGCCAATTACTATAATATTAGTACCAATGGCTTCCTCTCATACTCAAGCATTTATATGCGTAGGTATTAGTATATAGAAATCCCCTGTGCCTCACAATTTAGACTCTGGTAGCAGTAGGTGACATGAAATGCAAGTCACAGACTTAGCTGATTTCCTTCTTGTTTTACTCTAAGTTCACCCCCCCCCCCCCATGATATTATGGCCCAGTATGTTGAATGTAGTGGTTTCAATTCACTAATTTCTATTCAGTTTACATGAAAAATATGCAGGAAGAGGATTCCATCAGAAGCAATATTGTAACATTTAGTGGCTATATTTTCTATATTAACCCTTGGAAATAGTTAATAGTAATATAAAGGGGGGCAGACATCAGGGACAGAGGTGTGGAGCTGGACCTTGTGTGGCTTAGCCAGTCTGCTGTGACTCTCTCCCTCATCTTACAAGACGTATCCTTTCATGTGGCAGCTCCCTTTGAGGGTGGATGTTTGCTTCTGTCGTAGAAGAGAAAGTAGCACAGGGCTCCTGTATCCACTCAGGAGAGGCAGCTGCTAGGGACAGAGGTGTGAAACATACCATTTGGTTTTGCCCTGTGTTTACATCGCTCAGCTACATGCAAGGCGCATCCTTGAGCTGTCTTCAACACACTTGAAACACTGCTATATAGGTTCTGTTCGGCTTCATATGGCTCCTGGTGATCCAATGATCACAAAGGTCACCACATGCCAGAGTAGCAGGTGTGGCAGAGATTTTGCACTGAGGTACAACATTCAGTAGCAAAGAGGGTCACATTGTCTTCAGAGGTTTTAATGGTTAATAGTAGTGAGGAGGTATGAGTGGTGGTGGGTAGAATCATGACTTCATGCTGTGCTGATGAGGGTTCGCGAAGACTTGGTGAGGCAGGTGAGCCGGATTGGTGAAGGTGACAGTGTAGAATGTGGGAACGTATTGTCTTCGTCAGGAGGGTAGCACAGGTATGAATGGTCAACATGAAGTAGTAGGGCCTTTTCAGTAGATAGTGTGGATCGGCAAAAGGCATTGGTGAGGAGCATGGCAGTAGGTGAATTAGCATCAGCATTGTGAGTTTCTTGATCACCGCTGCCATCAAATGTGAATGGCATATGAGATGGACTAGGAGCATTTCAATGAAGGGGGTCTTGGCTTACTGGGTTATTGTTCAATGTAGATGTTAGAAACCCAAGAGACCTCCCTTGTCCCCGGGGTTGAGGACGAGGTGGTGGAGCTGGACCCTGTGTTGCTTGGTCTGTCTGCAGTCTCTCTCTCTTGTCTGATAAGATGTGTCCTTTTATGTGGTGGCCCCCTTCAAGGGCGGATGTTTACTGCCACTGTAGAAGAGAAAGCAGTGTAAGGCACCTGTGCCCGCTCAAGGAGGAAAGGCAGCTGCTGGGGACAGAGGTGTGAAACGTACCATCTAGTCTTGCTCCATATTGTTTGCAGTGACAGTACATTGGAATTATAGTTATTTGATTTCTGAAATAAGTAGAAGCAATTAAAGATACAGCTACCTTTCATCACTGACATTGTGTTTCATTTGTAGTCCTCTATAGGAATTTTTTATCAAATAAGTCTCAATCAATATCTTTCAAGAATATCTGTGATGAATGTTTGTTAGTCTTTGGCAGAATGCTGAAGGTATTTAAGTAAGACAGTTATTTGTAAGTATGCATAAGTATCAGTCTTCTTGTAATTTTTTTCCTCGTACCTTTAAGCTGGTGTCAGCAGATGAAGCAATGCACCATTCATGGTATTCATCTGTTTTTTGTTTGTGAGACAGCTTGTGTTGGTGCTTATACATAGAATTCGTTCAAACTGCAGATGAAATGAACACAGTCATATTGTCAACAGAAATACAGTTCCTTATTACTTACTTAAATATATATATTTGTACCACTTTATATGAGTTACATAATCTTAAAATGCTGGAATGATATATAAATGTGAAGGTATGTGAACATCTGAGACCTTTTGTATATGAATTGTGTAGTCTTTAAATACCAGGAATTGTACTGTAGCAGTTGAAAAAACATGGCTATGCCAAGCATTGCATTGCGATAATTACTAATTATATTCAGTATTTTGTCTAAAATGTTTAGTCTGCTGAAACTTCATTTTGTAGATTTGAACTGATTTTAAGGATGTGTTTCAGAAATATTTTTTAGGTGAGCTGATATAAAAAATATTCAACAATGACGGACTCAAAGTACTTCACAACCACCAAAAAGGGTGAGATCTTTGAGTTGAAATCTGAATTGAATAGTGACAAGAAGGAGAAGAAGAAGGAAGCTGTGAAGAAGGTTATTGCTTCTATGACAGTTGGTGAGTTCTAATCCATGTTTCTTTTAGTTTTCTTGTTTATAATATTTTAGAATAAAGATGAGTCAACTGTTATTATTTATTATCATTGTAATTATTATTGTCACTATTATTATTATTGTTGTTGTTATTATCATCATCATCATCATCATCTTTATCTTAACAGGAAAGGATGTGTCTGCCCTGTTTCCTGATGTGGTCAACTGTATGCAGACTGACAACCTGGAACTTAAAAAACTTGTCTATCTTTATCTGATGAATTATGCTAAGTCCCAGCCAGACATGGCAATCATGGCTGTCAATACATTTGTGAAGGTAATGTAAAGATTGTAAAGATATGTAGTCACAACCAAAAAATATTGAAATCAGTTTTTAGAATTCTGAAATAAGGTTTTATTGGTAAATGCCTATGATTTACTAATAGAGTACTTTTACAAAATATAGGATTGTGAAGACCCCAATCCTTTGATCCGAGCCTTGGCAGTACGCACAATGGGATGCATTCGTGTGGACAAGATCACAGAGTATCTTTGTGAGCCTCTGCGCAAGTGCTTAAAGGATGAGGATCCATACGTAAGGAAGACTGCTGCTATCTGCGTAGCCAAGTTGCATGACATTAATGCTTCTATGGTAGAAGACCAGGGCTTTTTGGATCAGCTAAAAGAACTGCTGTCAGACTCCAATCCTATGGTAAGTGTTAAACTGTTTTAAAAGTTTAGTTTATATTTGATTATCATCATTGAGGGATCATGGATTATCATCATTGGCAGTAACAGGTGTTTCTGCTTGCCATATCTAGTCATTTGACACCCTCAGGATTCATTAGGTTTGGGAGATGTAGAGCTGAAATGAACTATGGTGTGGATAGTTAATGTTTTCTGTATAATAGTATTTTTAGGAACATTGTTTGCTATATATATATATTAGATGTTTGTTTTTTCTGAATATCATGCTGTGTGACTTTTACCAAATTGATTTTAGTTTTATTATCATTCTTTTAAAATTTAATTTAATTTGCATATATCTAAAAAGGCTTCTGTGTATGTTTAAGGTTGTTGCAAATGCAGTTGCTTCACTTACTGAAATTAATGAAGCAAGCAGTTCAGGACAGCCCTTGATGGAACTCAATGCCTCAACTATCAACAAACTGTTAACTGCTCTGAATGAGTGCACGGAATGGGGACAGGTGTTCATCCTTGATGCCCTCTCCCAATACAGCCCAAAGGATGAGCGGGAAGCACAAAGGTGAGAATTAGAAACTTAATATATGAAATGGATGCATAAGTGAAATAATAAAGAAATAAGTAAGTGACATAGATAAGTAAGTAAATGGATGAAAAAATAATGAATTGATGAATAAAAATAGTAATACATTTTTGTATAATTAGTAATATTACAATTTTGCATATTTGTCATTCAATTAGAAAAAGTATATTTCTTATGTGATGAAATACAAATACTTAATTTGTGTTTGTGAGTAGGATATTTTAATAGGTAATTAATTAATTGAAATATATCTGTGTGATTTAATTTCATGATCAGACTTCTTTATACATTAAGGTGTTCACATCATTGTAATTTTTCCTTTACTAGCATTTGTGAGCGTATTACTCCTCGTTTGGCCCATGCCAATGCCGCAGTAGTGTTGTCTGCAGTGAAATGTCTCATGAAGTTTATGGAACTGATGGTCAGCGATTCTGAATTTGTGAAGAACCTTTCCAAAAAGTTGGCACCTCCTTTGGTCACACTGTTGTCCTCTGAGCCTGAGGTTAGTATCTCAATCACTTTTATTTATTGTATTCCATATAATTTTAGATGATATATGTATTACTTGGATAAGGCTCAGCTCATTTATGAAATGTTACATGATATTTAAACTTTCCATTTTATGCCATTATCAGTATTTAAGAGTAAAGTTTAATGAAGATTCACTTGTTTTTTTGGTTAATAGGCATTTGGAGGCAAGTCTAAACAAAATCCAACTTTTTTTATTTTCTTTGTCTCACAGGTTCAGTATGTGGCTCTACGTAACATCAACCTCATTGTCCAGAAGAGGCCGGATCTTCTGAAGCACGAGATGAAGGTCTTCTTTGTTAAGTACAATGATCCAATCTATGTGAAGCTTGAGAAGCTTGACATCATGATCCGTCTTGCATCGGAGGCCAATATCATTCAAGTTCTTTCTGAGTTGAAGGAGTAAGAATTTTTTGTTATTATTATTATTATTATTATTATTATTATTATTATTATTACTATTATTACTGTTATTATTATTATTACAATTACTATTATTATTATTATTACTAATATTATTACTACTACTATTATTATTATTACTACTGCTATTATTATTATTATTATTATTATTATTATTATTATTATCATCGTCTATTTTTTACAATTACTACTACTACCACTTCTACTACTGATGATGGTGATGATTTGTGTATCTTGTGTATTCAATATGATTAGTAAAAGTATTTCTTCTGTCTCTAGATAGTCCTATTCTGGGTATTTTTTTCTTTATATTTAGTGAGGCTGGAATTTTGAGTGATAGTGTTGGTATGAATTATTATTTGTATTGATTTCAGATTCTCGGAGGTCAGTTGAAAGCTCCAGAGTAGATTCTTTGTCATTTGAGACTTCTTATAGGACTTTCTACAGAACTGCTTTTCTTTTAGTGGTAGTTTCTAAATAACTGAATGATTTCTTATATATTTGCTACATAATATTTCATTTCCTTCCAGATATGCTACAGAAGTAGATGTTGATTTTGTGCGAAAAGCTGTAAGGGCCATTGGACGCTGTGCCATCAAAGTAGAAACATCTGCAGAGAGATGTGTGTCTACTCTGCTTGATCTTATTCAGACTAAGGTGAATGAGGTTATTTTAAAAATCTTATTTGTCTTTATGATTTTGTGTCTACAAGGTTTATTAATATTCACTTGATTTGCTGTTTTGCAGAAGAGCTAGTTCTGTGCTCTATATTTGTATTGAGCACTGATATTAAGAATTAGTTATAGTAGAATAACTTTTATTTTAAAAGTGTAAAGTATTTTTAGGAAGTGACCTATTGCAATATGCTGAAATTCCACAGGTAAATTACGTCGTTCAAGAAGCCATTGTGGTAATCAAGGATATCTTCCGCAAGTACCCCAACAAATATGAAAGCATAATCTCGACTCTCTGCGAGAATCTTGACACCCTGGATGAACCGGAAGCAAGGTACATTTCATTAATTATTGTTGCCATTGCCAAGATTTTGTAAAAGGATTTGTGGTTTGTTTAAAGTAAATATGATATTTCTTTTTCTTTTTCTTTTTCTTTTTTCTTTTTTTCTTGTATTAGTTTGTATGCGAGCTGTGTTTATTTATTCTTTGTTATACTAGGGCATCAATGATTTGGATCATTGGTGAGTATGCAGAGCGAATTGACAATGCAGATGAACTGTTGGAGAGTTTCCTTGAAGGATTCCATGATGAGAACACACAAGTGCAGCTACAGCTTCTCACAGCAATTGTCAAGCTTTTCCTTAAGAGACCCACAGATACACAGGAATTAGTGCAACAGGTATGAGTGACAATTTGATATCTTCCTTTGATTTTTATCTTTGTAATTATAAGGGAAATGTAAAATATGGGTGAAGAATAGCTCTGGAAGTCTTGTGTTAGGCTAGGAAAAATATATTATTCATATAGTGATATGTTGATAAAAACAAATGAATATTAGATATTCTGAAAATTTCAGAAGATATTCCTTGACATGAATATTTTAAAATTCTAGTTTTAAAAAAGCATTTGTATAATTAAATGATACAGAAATTATTAACAGCAAAATGTGAAAATAATATTTCTGTGCTTTTCTTTTATCACCTTGAAATAAGGAGGAATTTTGAAAATGAAAATTACAAATCATATAGGGAATTATACCAAGTCTGATCTTAAGACATATTCAATTATCACAGGTACTAAGTCTGGCCACCCAGGACTCTGACAACCCAGATTTGCGAGACAGAGGATTTATCTACTGGAGGCTCTTGTCTACTGATCCTGGTGCAGCTAAGGAAGTAAGCCAGGCTGATGTTCATGAGAAGTCAGTGAATTTACATGTTGTATACATATCTTTCATATTTGTTGTAATTATCAAGCAATATAAAGAATACATATAAAACTCCTTTTCAGGTTGTACTTGCTGAGAAGCCTCTCATTGCTGAAGAAACGGACCTTATTGAACCAACCCTTTTGGATGAGCTGATATGCCACATTGCCTCACTGGCATCGGTGTACCATAAACCCCCCTCTGCATTTGTTGAAGGGAGAACTGGTCTCCGTAGGGCTCTTCCTAAGGTTGGTGTAAACATCTTGATTGCATACAGTACTCCTCTTTTTAACTGATGATGTGTTTATGCACACAAATGTTTTAAATAGATAGATAGGATTACAGGAAAATGCAGATGGTTAGCTAAGGGACTTTCTTGCCAGAATTATAGGAAATGAAAGAAGACATCATTCTACATATGTCATATATAATCAAAATTTCCCTTGCAGTCTTCTGGTAGTGATGGAGAGTCAAGTGGAGACAACCAGCAGCAGGCCCCACAGCCCACTGTCATCCCCAACCAGGACTCCCTCATCCCAGACTTACTCAACATGGACATCAATGCTCCTCCAGTTATTCCTCAGGCATCACAGCCAGGTATATATTTGCAGTTTTTTATATCTGATTTGAGTACTGTTCCTGTTATGTTTGAATTACCTAGTTGAATACTTCATAGTTTGTGCTGTAGCTCATTCCTGTATCATTCACTATCATCTGTTTGTTGACAATACTGTACGAGTCTTTTTTTAGATCATTAATCTGATATCAGTATCTTTAATTTTCCGAAGTTTTGTAAATCACATAGAAAAACATGAAATACTTTTAAGATGTGTGCTGTAAATTTAAAGACATAGGCTATAGATCAATATGCAGTCTTGGTCACATGTATGCAGTATAAATTTTTAGTAGTCCTGCAAACCATATATCCTAATGTCTCGTTAAACCTGTAAAGTATGCTATATTTATGCGTGATTGTTGTCCCCCTCTCCCTCGTGGTAGCATTCTCTGGTGGCACACTGGATCTCCTGGGCGGTGGATTAGACTCCCTCTTGGGAGGTGGTGGGGCTGATGTCGGAGCCGCCCCTGCTGCTCCAGGGGTTCCTCCAACTGCCACATCCTCAGCAGGTACTCACTTGCTCTCTCTTTATCCATTCCCTGATAATGTATTCTATGCCATTGTTATGAGAGCTTTCCCCTTTGTGCTAAGTTGGCAAGCTATATACAAGTAGGTTTAATTTTTTGGGTAAAATGTATGAAAAAGTATCATTTAAATTTATTTAGGATTATTTATATTCAAGTTTAAAAGGTATTAATATTTATTTCTGAGAGTAGTAACAAGAATACATATCACAGTTACTTATTAATGATAATATATCATATTATGCCAGGTTCAGGACAGTGAGCTTATTTTTCATTGCAGAAAAGCAAGTACATATTGTGTTTGTTTTTCTATTGGTGATATGTTTGTATTTTATGAAGTCAGTCTATCTTTGATAAGCTTATCTTTCCAAATACATTATTTAGGCGTGAGAAGAATATAGTATGGTATAATTGATATACATTTTTCTTTTTTCCATGTAATGCTAATACTAAGGTGACACAGGTACTGAGGATTTACCATGGGTTTATAGCATGTCTTTATCCAATACTTGTTCTATACCTCGGTACTGTTTTTACCATGTTTGGTGGTCAGATTTTTAGTATTATCTTATTTTGATATCTTAGATTGGGCATGTTAGGATCATATTAAACTTCTTTGCCAAGTAACCAGTGATGAAGATTAGAAGGTTCATGTAGAGTACAATTATAAAATTTATCTTAGTTTTCATTCTCTTTGAAGATTAACTTAATATTTTGAAGTAGATTAACCCAATGGCGCCGGGTATAGCAAATTAAAAAAAACTACGCTCTGGCGAACGGCGGCAGCGCGCCGACTCCGAGCGCGTGATATCGGTCCATCAAGCCGAATCATTGCCTCGGGGCGTTTTGGCGCGGCGCCGCTGCGGACAGCCGCACGCCGCACATCGTGCGTATTGTTATGACGGCGATAGCCGTGACCCGTCAGCCATTGGGTTAAGAAAATTTGAACATTTAATTGACCCTTAACTTGCAGTCACACACTTATACACATATTCCTATTAACACCCTCATTTATTCTCTCTTGTTCAAATTAATTAAATTTCTAGTATGGTTACTTCTGAAAATTGACATGACTTGATATTTTATATGTATTGTTAAATGAAAGTGAAAGCAAAAATTCCCTCTGAGAATGTTGTTATTACCTCTAGTTAATATTGAAAATCTGTTTGAAATGTCGTGTTCTTTTATTTGCTTGAAAATATGAGTAGAGACCTAATATAGTCACACTACTTTTGTAATTGGCAGAGATGTGATTTTACTTGGACTGTGCATTATTTTTATTTTTTATGTATACTTATCAGCATATTTTATTCATCAATATTTTGAAACGTGCTCTAAATTTTCCCACATGTAGTATGTGAAGTTCAAATACATATTCATTTTTGCAATCAGCTGATGAGGATTGGCTGAAGGAAAAACCCTTCAGATATTGAATAAAAATGGTAATCTCTGAGATCAGTTATTTCTTAAGGTGTATTATGCAGTTGCAGTAGGTAAAAAAAATTTGTGATTATAATTAGAATTTCACAGTTATGTAAAGAGTCGTCCAGTGATTGCAGCGATTTAGTAAATCTGTAAATGACATAAGCATATGACCTAGCATAAAGTAGTTGATTGTTGATTAAACAGCAGTTTTCAGTACCAGATGCAGTTTTCTAGGGTAGGTAGTCTTTGGTCCCTCACTTAGCATTGACATATTGAGATTATTACAACAAGGAAACAAGGATTACAAGGAAAAAATCATACTTAATCATAAACCAGTACAAATTAATTTTATAGAGCAGACATCCTAAAAGATGAGTTAAGTTAGCATTATTTTCCCCCCAAAATCATGTATGGGTAGCATTGTGAAAGTCACATATTTTGTATGTATAATCTAAACAGGACGTATATATTATGGAGGAGAAAGTACCTCCCTTTTTAAACATACTCACATATTTCCACCTTTTCATCAGAGAGATAGGTAAACTTATTTATAATTTCCGTGATACATTATGTTAACAGTGATCCTCAATCTAATTCAATATAGTTGCTATTGTCAGTGTCTTATAATGCAAACACAGCATGCCTACACACAACATTGCTGCTATTCGAACTAATATTATATCTGTAAGTAACTAAACATACATTCTCACATGTGAGCCAAGTCTTTGAATATCCTCTTTTAACATAATATGGTTTTAGGGTAAGATGAGATTCATAAGGAATTCATATTTAATATGTGTCGGTTCTTCCTATACCAGGGCTACTAGGTGATATCTTTGGCATTGGCTCCTCAAGCACACCAGTTTACAGTCCACCTAAGCAAGTTTGGTTGCCTGCTAATCGTGGAAAGGGAATGGAGATATCAGGAACTTTCTCACGCAAGTATGTATTCACTCTGAGGTTTGTGGTTTGAAATTTGTAGATTTTGGCCACCTTATTACAAATTGTAACTGGATAGAATTGCTGTGTGTATTAGATTTAGCACCTTTTATATTTTGCTAATGTAATAGGTCACCTTTTATAGAAAAGTAATAATGATTGCTTTAATAAGATTACTTATTGTCTCCGTAGGAATGGGAATATTTCAATGGATTTGACTCTGTCTAACAAGGCAATGCAACCTATCTCTGGCTTTGCCATACAACTGAACAAGAACAGCTTTGGGGTTACACCAGCAGCTCCTTTGAATCTGGCTGCTCCTTTAGCTCCCAACCAGTCCATTGAAGTGAGTCTCTCTCTCTCCACCAATGGCCCAGTTCAGCGTATGGATCCACTTACAAATTTGCAGGTGAGTTTTTGTTCTGGTGCTTATACTGTTCTCACTTATATTTCTGCATTCTCCTTCACATGTGGAACAAAAGATACTTGTATGTCTTCATTTTCTTCTCCTTTTTTGCTCCCCTTTTCCTTGGCCAAGGTTAATAATCAGCCATACATCATTAAATCCAAAGGTTGCTATCAAGAACAGCGTGGATGTGTTCTACTTCGCAACAGTGATGCCAATACACATCTTCTTTACTGAGGATGGAGCTATGGACAAGAGGGTTTTCCTTTCTACTTGGAAGGATATTCCAAGTCAAAATGAAGTTCAGTTCAACATAGAGAATATCAATCTGAATGCAGGTGAGTAGTATTTGTGTGAATTTTGACCTCCCTGTTGTAAGTGACTCAGTATTTGTTTTGTGCTTTCTTTTCTCATGCTTATGCTATTTAATATTCATCAGTATGCTTGTGTTGCGGTGGTGTTAAATTTACTTAAAGATGTACACAAAACATTTATATGAAAAATAGTACAGTTTTAGTAAATCAGAGAAACCATTACCTGTGTGGGGTATGCTGCATGTGTTCTCTATCATTTTGTTTGAAAGAGTGAGACTGTTCTGTGCCTTGAACTAATCTGTATTTAACACAGAGATAGAGTGGTTAAAGTGACAGTTCTCAGTATATTCTCCTATCACATGCACATTCTCATACTGGGAAAAATAATCTGTAGATACATACTTCGTAGTGTAATTTACCTTTAGTGTTTA
>NC_061854.1:10525195-10527695 GCF_019202785.1 Penaeus chinensis
GCACCAGGTGACACTGTTACATGGGGTTGCCAAGAACCTAGCAACTAGCTTAATAATTATGTCAGATGGCGCCTTTTTAATAAGTGCTCAATATCTGACCAGTAGAATTCAGTTTAAAGTAACTATGTAAAAGAAATTCATGAGATGATAGTCAAGTTTTGCAACCCCAGGACATTTGCATTTAAAGTGGTCATAGTTTAAGACAGGATATAACCTTTGTCAAATATCAGATGTGTTGTTTAAAATTATTATTTAAATGACTGGTTAAGTGGCATTATACATGTAGCTGTGTCATTTCTAAGATACCAACATTTCAGCTTGGCTTACCTCTCCTTACCTCACCACTCTTCTTCTATTCCTTATTCTCATATTCTTAAAATAATTTTCTTAGAACATAGTTGAACTGATTATATTTTCCCATTTTTATTCTTGAAAATGCTTACCATAATTGCCATAGCTGTTATTCATAACATTGTTATTGTCAATATTATTGCCTTCAGTATTTCGTGCTTATAGTTACATACATAAAATTGTCAGTTTACAATATTACCACTTAAATGTGAAGTACAGAGGGATACAGTCGAATTCTAATATCAGGTTGCCTTACACTTCACCGTAGATTTCAGAAATTAACATACTCGTAATGGTGTTCCTACAGATCACGAAGTCTCGCGGAGGATTTAATACCTGCTACCTTTCCTGTTTTAAGCTCTCGTCGATCTTCTTGAGAGATCGAGGGGATATTCAGCTGATTAAGCACATAACGATACGAAGTGTAGTTTGATTCAGTCGCACAATACAAAGCTTTTTTGTCATCTTCTTTTCTATTTTTTTCAGTTTGTACAGATGCTTGAGTGCTGCTGCATAATCACAGAGGTCGTATGAAGGTCGCCAAAATGTATTAAATAATTTAGGATGCACTAAGTGCATTTCGTTTAGATAACATATGAAACTTTTCCCTGCACTTCGAAAATATTTTTGGGTGTTCGTGAAACATTTCAGGTAACCAGTGCTAACAGGTTCACTTCCGAGGTGCGACTCAGGGGGTCGTTATCTGTTTGCACAGTCGGTAGTTTGATTTTTATTTCCGTGCTTATCTTACGACGTTCTGCTCGATGAAGCCCATTCTGACACATGGCTGAGGGAATCCTGTAACAAGGTGTTACTTTGTGTGCGAGTGCTATGTCATACTCAATTAATTGTACAATTTCACATGTGGAATGTTATCCTCATTAACTATCATCAGGTATATTAATAGGTCGAGGACAGCTCAACTTCGTCTGATATTTAGTAATTTATTTGATTGGGTTCTCTGGAAGCGGATGTCGACAATGTAAGAGGAGATCCATTACTATTGGGGTTCGTGAAATCCCAGGAATTTTCTTGATTAGGGTGGTGTGATCGAAGAGGTCGAATACCTTCCGCTGATCGAAGATAATTATTGTCACCTCGAGAATCGAGAAACATGAATAAGAATAAAATGCAAAGACAGTATGATATGAAAGCTTATGGTAATACCATGAGTTGGTAAAATATTTATACATGTATAGTACAGAAAATATTACAAGTACTTTACTGGTATGGGTGCGTATATTACTACGAGTATTACGTTATAATTGTTCATAAATTAAAATATAAGGATTTCTTTGAGGAAGGCAATGAAAACGTAAGTAGTGTAGGTAAAGTTATCAGTCTCGTGACCTCCAAGTGTGGTGTGTCAGCTGCTAGTTCCCATGCCTGACTTCCACTTCATGTATTTTCACTAATTCGCTTTTGAAATATTCAGTAATTGAAAATATTTATTCTCTTACATACATCATAATCTTCTCTAACCTTCATTTTATGCTGATATACTTTATATCTGAAAGCGAGACGCGATTCATTACCAGAAACATATTTATACACACAAATCAATGAACAATAATAAATTAAGAAACAATAATTCATGAATCAATCAGACAATAAGCATTTCTCCCTGAATGAAAGCAAAATAAAGATGTTATCTGATTGGGCGACCTTAACATTTCCCCAGACTCAATCATCAATCATTGACGGGGCGCGTTTCCGTATCCAGCCTTCGAGCCACGAAGGCCCTTCAATGACGAGCCACCAGCATGGTCCTCGGCCCTTCTCTAACTCTAGTGATAGGTCTGGTCAATCTGCCCAAGCCACAATTTTCTAGGACGCCCCACGGGTCTTTTCAACCCAGGATTGTGGGCAGGATCATCTCCTTGGAGTCCGAATAGCCTGAGTTGGAGATCCCGGGCTCCTATGCTGGTCTGACAATTACCATTGGTTGGAAACATGGCCCTGCCAATTGTACCTCATCATCCAGTAAATGTGTGTTTGTTGCACTGCCTACAATGCCCACACTGCTATTTGCTTGTTTCGAAGGTTCCCTTCTCATACTGCAAACCTCGTGGGGGGGAAGGGCTCGACGCTCAATTCGCCGAGGGGCACATATCGTCGCTAGGAGGGGTGTGTCTTCATTATTAATATG
>NC_061854.1:10535195-10537695 GCF_019202785.1 Penaeus chinensis
CAAACAAACAAAAGATTTTAGGAAACATACCTCATGCAACATGGCAACTTGCAATATATATAACATATAATTGGGATGGTCATTTCACAGCTTGTATCTAAACACCTGATAATAACGATTAAAATAAACAAACACACACACACACACACAATTATTAAGATAATATATTTTAAAAATAATGAGTAATTATAAAAATAAAAATAATAAATAAATTTTAATGATACAAATAAACCTCAAATAATTACAGAGCATATCAACATTGAGTGTACATAAAATTGGTGCTATCAATTAGGCAAACAAGTGACAGCCTAGGGCACTAAAATCTGGAGTTGCCACACATATTATGAACAATTAGACAAAGTTAGAGGCTTAGTCATATTCCTAAAGTGGTCAAAGTAGTTGCAACATGGCATATTGCAGTCAGACAAATATATTTATATTTTTACATTACTGAAACTTTCAGGTGGGGAGGGGATGGGGTCAAACTTTGTGTGGCTTGCCTAAGGTGTGCAATACCCTAGTGCCAGCCCTGAGTAAGCATTTTTTTTTTCCTAGTAGCTGCTGCAGATCTCTAGCTATGTTGTATTACAGGTTACCAAGTAAAAGTATAGTTCTGATACACAACACTTAGAAAGGAATCTTTTGGTCAAGTAAAATAAAAGTTTGTAAGACACACAAGGCACAAATCTTTTATACGCATACACATATATATCAATTTAATCAATAAAACAAAAGCCACAATACAGAGTGTATGTACCAGGCATCAATGAGTTGATGAAGCATGTTATAATTATTATTATTTCAATTTTAACTGCAGTTTTGTGTGTATCCTTCTATTACAATTTCAATACCTGTCATAAATGTCCTTCAATGTAGACCTTACTAACCATATAGTTTCTATGAAAATAGTTTTTATACCACCTACAAAAGCTACTTATATCTGTTTTTTTGTTTTTAAGCTTTGAGGATTTATCTTTTATAATCACCTACATTTCCTTGTCTAACCCACTCTAATTCGCATTTTGTTATATCTTATAAAATTAAATTCATAAGCCATGTACAAAAAATATTTTTGGACAAACTGCACATGTCACAAGCTGGATGCATTATCACTAATGTTGTTTCGATGATAAGAGAGAAAAATTGTTTAGGGGATTAACAAGCAGTTATGAATATTTTAGCACATCAGACAAACCTTAAACAGAAGGAAGGTAAGCTCCTATGCATGAGAAAAACTATAATCTCATAAAACATCCTTCTTTCTGAAGTATATGTACTACTGGGTCTTCTTAGTAATTATTCTACTGTTTAATGCTTCTTTCTTCCATTAAACCACTTACTCACAATGCAAAATGTTTTCTGAACACGAAAACACATGAATGGCTCAACATACTAATACACAAATTCCTTCATAAAGCTTGAAAATATTAGAATTATGATATCTATTCAATCTTTCACTACCTGTCTGCTATGAATCTAATCATATAACATGATTACAATCATACAAAAAGCTCATGATGCTACTTTTACATTTTCATTAGATTTCACATTGTTACTATTGTTCACAAGAATATGCTGCAAACAGATCAATTACATGAGTATCCTTCACTGTAAGATGATGCTACAGATTATAATTCTGACTTCAGTCTTTCAGAGAACCACCCTTTCACTGTCATGTGCTTAACTTTGGGATTCACAACAGACCAATGCCAAAGTTAATATAATGCATTGTTATGCACTCTTTTCATGGATCCTGACAATTATGATAGTAAGCAAGTTAATATTGTCAGGCAGATTCAAATACTTACGAGAACTAGAAAACTTCTCTCCATTAATAAGTTGTTATTCAATGACCAAGAGAGTATTTACTCCATTGAAATTAATTTACAGATTTTGACTGATTACTATGCAGTACTGAAAAATGTCTGTTTTCTGATTAAGCAAGTAAATCATACCACAGGTACAATTCTACTTTTCTTATATAAAGGCACAACATCCTTGCCAAATTACTTAGTCATTAGACAAAAATTAATTTGTGTTAACACTTCTAAGTTCATCACTGTAAAGATAATAAAAGGAAAAGTGCGCTTTTCATATCCCATCATCTTTTCAAACACTCCTCTGAGATTTATAGTGCTACAGAACACAGAGGGTGTATTTCTTGCATGAAACTTGACAGTGAAAGGGCTTTCAACCCATTTTCAGTTTAGTGGTGCACTGAAGTGACAATAACCACACAGTTCAATGTGAATGATTAATGTTGTTTTTATTTATCTTTCATTAGTATGTTATTTGTACTATATCTAACGCACTCTAATGTGTCTCCCTGCACTTAATATCTAATAACACAAATTGTGTAGCAACACCTACAGTGGTAGATAAGGAGGAAGAAAAGTGCATCAACATTTGTACAACACTAAAGAAGTTTAACACAGAGCTAAAGATATTCCAAGACTGCACATACTTCTCAAGAGCAATGCATCACGTTCTCTTCCCATTC
>NC_061854.1:10545195-10547695 GCF_019202785.1 Penaeus chinensis
GCTCCCTGAAGATTGGATCAGTGCCTCACACTGATGAATAACCCCAACTGTCACTGGCTTACGGCAAACTGGGCACCATTTTTGTTCTCTGAGGCACTTTGCTTGCCCTTCTCTGTATAAGCCTATGAGATTATCATCCTTTTCTTGATAAGATCGTTTCTGGGATCGGCTTTGGTTTTCACTTGGTGACCTTAGTCTTCTGTCAGCCCAGTCTGCTGAATAACATGGACGCGCCATACCATGACCTAGTTGTACAATCATGGAAGTGTAAAAGTTATTTATAAAGCTCACACTTACTGCATCTTTAATATGCAGTAATGCTAAAACAGGCTTAAATCAAATCTCAGCATTCAGCCCTCCTAAATGTCCACTCTGATCAGATGTTTCTCAATCTTGTAATCTCCTTGTTGTTATGAGCAATTTAAAGGCTTAGCTCAGATTCACAGGTAGATTCATCTGAAAAAGAAGAAGAAATATAAATATATGACTATACAATGCACAATGTCTTTGCATATGTGTGTGTGTGTCTCTCACAGACAGAGAGACAGAGAGACAGAGAGATAGAGAGACAGAGACAGAGAGGAGACACTCAATAAATCATTTCAGTTGACAATGAAATAAAACGAAAATGGGTGCAACCATTTTACATTTCAGAGAAAAAAATGTGTGCATGAAATCAAGAAGTCATGACATAGCGTCCAAATATTTTCATTCTCATATTCTTCCAACGATAAGGGTCAGTCTCTCCATGTTAAATAATCACAATTTTTGTCATTGCGGCACTTTGGCTCTACGTTTGTTTCAGTGCAGCGCCATACAAACACCGCCACGTTACCTTAGAAACACCATTAAATTAGAAAGTATATTTGTTCGAAAGTTTTAATTCACTCCCCCCTGTCCCTTTCGTCAATCACGCAAATCCTGGGTCCTCTCCCTCCACCTCCCCGCGCTTTCAAGAAGAAAAAGACGAAAGGACAAAAAAAAAAAAAACGATGAGATAAGAAAACGATAGAGAAAGAGAGAGAGTGAGGGGGGGGGAGGGTACGAAAAGAAAATAAAACGAAGAGAAAAGAGAGAGAAATGCTAAACCGAACGCGGGAAGTTCGCATGAGAACGGCGATTGGTGTTCGATACGAAGTACAGCAGTGACGGCGCACGTGAACGGCGAAGGCGGAGACTCACTGGTTTAATGCCCCTTACCCTTCGCACGTCATCACTCGTTCCCGCTTCAAAGTTGCCACCTCGCTTCAATATTGCATGCGCCCGACACTCAGCCACGCCACGCGCTCAAACACCCAGGCCGAATGTAGGTAGCCGGTTCTGCTCACCCTGCTTTTCCTTCTTCACACTCGGAGCGGCCAGGGAAAGGAAATGAAAGGGTGGAAGGGACTTCAGTAAGGAAGTAGATGGAGAGAGATGAGGGAGGAAAGGAGGAAGGTTGGCAAGAAAAAAGTAGTTAGGTAGGTCGGTATGTATGTAGGTAAGCAAGTAGAGGATGTGGGCCACAGGGAGCGGCTGAATTAGAGAAAGAAAGAAATAGACAAACAAACAGACAGACAGACAGGGAGAAGGAGAGAGAGAGAGAGAGAGAGAGAGAGAGAGAGAGAGAGAGAGAGAGAGAGAGAGAGAGAGAGAGATAGAGAGATAGAGAGACAGGGAGGGTGGGAGGGAGGGGGGTGGGTAGGGAGGGAGGGAGGGAGGGAGGGAGGGAGGGAGGAGGGAGGGAGGGAGGGAGGGAGAAAGGGAGAATGGGAGAAAGGGAGAGAGGGGAGAGAGGAGGGAGGGAGAGAGGGAGGGAGGGAGGGGAGGGAGGGAGGGGGGGAGGGGGAGGGGGAGGGAGAGGGAGAGAAAGAGAAGAGAGAGAGAGAGATATAGGGGGGGGGAGGAAGGGAGGGAGGGAGGGAGGGAGGGAGAGAGGGAGGGAGAGGGAGAGAGGGGGGAGGGAGGGAGAGGGAGAGAGAGAGAGAGAGAGAAACTAATTCACGAAGCTTGTCAAAGTAGCTCAAACCTGACGTGCGAATAACTGCACGAATCGGCAAATCCGTCACAGCATGGGATCCTGATAAAAAGAGGAAATCCCTTCCTGTGACGTTGCACTTCAATTCTAAAGTCGATACACTTGTAGCAACATGTTCCAGGGGCCAGATTTATCGGACCAAACGCATAATGTCTGCCGCTTGCACCCCCCACCCCCCACCCATTGCCACAAAACACAGCGCTGTAGTTCACTACCGCTTTCTGTGCCTGTCAAGCGGCGACTGACTGACTCTGTCGCACGCTACCTGTCAAATACCCGCATGCTTTCCTCGCAAGTGGGAGGAGGCAGCGCGAAGAAATGAAGGCTGTGAGCTTATATTTCAAGTGGCGTCCTCTTCGTTAGAGGCGTACGCCGGCTAATCAGGATCCCATGCCAAGAAGCTGGGTCTGATTTGAGGGTCGGGAGGATCCACGTTACACGCGATAAATGGCAGGTTAAGAGGGTTAAGAGAAAGAGAAAAAA
>NC_061854.1:10552695-10555195 GCF_019202785.1 Penaeus chinensis
CTGGTGTAGTGAGCAGGCCCGTGTGTTGCTGCTCTTACGTCCACACTAGACAGGGCCAACCTTGCTGGAGGGGCTTATCAGTGGCATCCCGGCTAAAATACTCCCCCTCCCACCAAGATACACCTAGGCCAGTAGGTGGGAGGTAACTCGGCTGTCTACCTCCCAATCAAAAACCATGACTGCACAAGCAGAGCAACGGCCCTCATTCCCCGGAGGCGAAGGAGCCCCTGGTTACGGCGGCGATCAGGGTCGCTCCGGAGCAGAGGGTTAGAAGACTAGGCGAAGAACAGAAGATACTAAATGATGAACAGGGTAGCAAGCAAGCATTAGGGTAGGTTTCTTAGTTCACAAACGTTTTAGAAAAGAATATAGTAGAATTCCATAGTAGAAACGAAAGAGTGGCTTCAGTAACAATAAAACTAAATAATAGGTACAACTTAAAGATAGTTCAAGTCTATGCACCAACCTGCAGCCACAGTGGTGACGAAATTGAAAACTTCTATGAAGATGTCCATTTAGCCAGCAAAAGAGTAAAAACCCATTTCACAATAATTATGGAAGACTTTAATGCCAAAATAGGTAAAAAGACAGAAGGAAAACCGTATTGGGAAATCACGGAGTAGGCACTAAGAATTAAAGGGGACAAATGCAAGTCGACTTTGCGGAGGCTCGATCACTCAATATCATGAATACATTCTTCGAAAAAAGACGAAACTGACTTCATAATTTCAAATAGGCGCGATATAGTAAAAAATGTGGAAGTTATTAATAAAGTAAATGTTGGCAGCGACCATAGGTTGGTCAGAGGCCAAATTAAATTACACCTCAGAAGGGAAAGGGATAAACTCATACGAAAACCGCAGCCAAAGTTAGCTAACTTGAAGACCAAAGCGACAGAATTTAGCATTAACATCCCAAACAGATATTCACTTCTCAGCGACGAAGATCTCAACATTGACCAAATCAACAAACAGTTCAATGACATAATAAAGGAAGCTGCACTTGAAGTAGGCGGTAAGAACGTCAAACAAAACTCCAGTAAGCTCTCGATAGAAACTAAAGAACTTATGCAAAAACGTAGGTTCATGAAAGCATAGTCAAATAGGGGCAAAATAGAATTAGCTGAACTAACAAAAACTATAAACAAAAAGAAGAGAGAAGATGTACGGAAATTCAATACTCAAATAATAAATGAAACAGTGATCTCATGTACCAACATGAAAACAGCTAAAAGGAGACGAGGAATAAGGAGAAATCAAATATATGCAATAAAGAA
The DNA here is from genome assembly GCF_019202785.1 of Penaeus chinensis. Classification (NCBI taxonomy): domain Eukaryota; kingdom Metazoa; phylum Arthropoda; class Malacostraca; order Decapoda; family Penaeidae; genus Penaeus; species Penaeus chinensis. The sequence goes on from NC_061854.1 coordinate 10,553,972, forward strand.
ACCAGACGGAGATGTGACATATAATAAGAATTAAATCATAAGAGTAGTGGAAAACTTTTACAGGAATCTATACAATGCAAATTAACAGTCACGGATAGAAGCGAACGAGGTAACTAGAGAAGTACCTAACATCGCAACAGAAGAAACAAAGAGAGCGCTTAAAGGCATGAAGAGAGGGAAAACACCAGGTGAAGACGGTATTAGTATAGACCTTATAATAGACGCAGGAGAAATTGCAACAGTGAAACTAGACAATCCTTTTTAACAAATGCCTTCTCAATGGAAACATTCAGAATGCCTGGGAAAATGCAACAATTATTTTGATTCATAAAAAAGGGGACAGGAGGGATCTAAAAAACAACCGACCCATAAGTCTCCTTTCAGTTACTTACAAACTGTTCACTAAAATCATCACAACTCGCATCTCGGACAGTCTGGATTTTAACCAGCCTAGAGAACAGGCAGGCTTCCGTAGTGGATTCTCAACAACAGACCACATACACACGCTTACCCAAATAAGAGAAAAAATAAACGAATATAGGAAACCCCTGTGTATGGCATTCATGGATATTGTGTGTGTGTGTGTGTGTGTGTGTGTGTGTGTGTGTGTGTGTGTGTGTGTGTGTGTGTGTGTGTGTGTGTGTGTGTGTGTGCGTGTGTGTACATATATATACATTTATCCATACATATGGATACACACACACACACACACACACACACACACACACACACACACACATACATACATACATACATACATACATACATACACACACACACACACACACACACACACACATACATACACACACACACATACACACACAAACACACACACACACATAAGAGGCCACTTTTGCTACAGTTTACATCCGAAATGTTAATACGCCATTCCGAATGACTTAAAATTCATCTGGCATAATGTGAATTTACTAGCAATGGTATCAATTTAAAACGCGTGGATTATAATTTTGAAAAGCGTGCGTTAGGATGCGCGCGACCGTGCTTATTTCCAAAGTTGAGTAAACCTGGCTGAGCTGGTAAAACAAGCAACGCCATGGTGACGCTGGCTCCTTCGCAAGATAATCCTTTTCCTGCTCCGAAAATAGCGTCTGAAGTTAAAACAGAACTGCAAGGGGGCGGTAAGCTGGAATTTTCATCCGCACAATGCTTCCCTTATTCTGGCTCACCGGTTCGATCAAAGCCACAATCTTTCATTATCAC
>NC_061854.1:10590195-10595195 GCF_019202785.1 Penaeus chinensis
TTTGAATTCCAAAAATTGGACTCCAAGACTGCAGTTATTTGGACAAAACAAAACAGACTGTTCAAATTAGAAGTTTGGTTATTGCCATGGATATGTAGAAATGGAGAAAAGAAAGTTAAATCAAACACAATTTGAAGCTTTGAATCTTTCATTGTCATTTTCCATTATTTTTAGATTCATGTTATAAACCTAAAAAAACAACAAGAGTATTTACTTCCTAACCCATTGCCACTGGGAGCATGTAATGTTCATTGTAGTTTGTTTTGTAATATGTGTGAACAGACGGGTGGCTCCAAAAGTGCACTGCCAACAAGGAGTCAAGTAGTACACTACAGGACCTCACTAAGTGCTCCTGAGTTTCAGCTCTATCTTGCCATGCATGCAAGGGGAAGACAATGTTTACCAGGGGGTGTTAGGGGACAGAGCTCCCCATCAACTTCAGGTGCTGGCCTTGGGCAGCACCTGAAGGTCAGGCCCGGTCACAGCAACTTGGGCAAGTGCATCCACACTATGAAGAACTATTGGTTCATATAGCTCACCCGGTCACTGCTTTTTATTTTTAATATACTTAAAAATATGCAAAACAAAAAAACAAAACAAAACAAAAACAAAAACAAATATATATATATATATATATATATATATATATATATATATATATATATATATATATTTTTTTTTTTTTTTTCTTTTTTTTTTTCTTTTTTTTTTTAATCATAAAGTCTGTAGGTGTGATGTGTGCATAATAATAATTCTAAAATACCATGTGACGCAAAAAATTTAGTAAGAGAAAAAAGTATGGGGGCAGAACAATACAGTATAAGATGGTATCAACTATCATCCAATGAGAATCGATTATTTCTCAATGACCTAATTGACATTGAAGTCATCAGAAGATTTTAACTCTCTCAGCAACATTAAAAAAAATGTGTGATATTAGGTGGTTTAAACAACTCTGGAAATAGTTTTTGTTTAAAATGTGCCTTACCTCAAAGTTACTATTCCAACCCCCACCCACCTGCCACGGTTCAATAAATATATAGCTTTACTGGCACAGGTTATTTGTTTACATTGTTGGAACAATTCAGTTTATAGATGAAATTATCTGATTGTCATTAAACCATTGGATCTTGGTACCTCACACCGCAGATGAAGTTGTAGGCCCGGCCCACACGATCATTCACATGAGGTATCAAGACGCCTCCCCTCCTCTTTGTATTTTTGCCATTTCCCAAGATCTGTATTTGTCATTTTTTAAGTTGTATCAAAATGATAATAGAATGTTTTAATTGAGCAGACTCCAAATTATCTTTCTAGGTGTAGTGTAGTATCTTTCTAGGTGTAGTGTAGTAACAGTAACAATAAATAAATAAATAAATAAATGACATTGTCTTATTTGTGTTATAGGTAGTATTTTCCTATTATTCAATATTCCAAAATACACCCTACACTGACAGTAACGACAGGCAGGATTAGGATCGTGCATGCAGATATAGTGTCCTCCCTGGAGACGACTCTCTCCCAGACATGGCTGCTAAAGTGCACCCTTTCGGGACCTATGGAATTCCTGCAGGAGCTAAAGAACTAGCCCCTTCCTAAATGCCTGCTGGGTCTAACTTACTCTAATTACTTTGTGTTATCATTATGATACAACCCATCACACGACATTAAGTAACAATTGCCCATGAAGGAATCATCCATTTTTGTTCCATAACAAAATAATCCCTTTTGATGGCCATGTCACCTGGATCCAATAAGCTAAAATCAGTCATGAATTAACTAGGTCACTATCAAGAATCACATTTTTGTTAGTTCTATTATATCAGCTTCCATTTTTTAAATACACTCAATAACCTATTCTTAAGCTTTCAAGAACAGTAACAATTTTCCATTTAACAAACAACAAATCCAACAAAGTATAGATAGGTTTTCTGATATACTAGAGAGATCAACAACAAAAGCTGGCTATTAATCACAAGATCTGAGAACTTATACAAATATGTTTTGCTTCATTTGAGACATTCCACTGATTACGAATTACCTAATGGCTGCAGTAATCTATTTTCACTTTACAAAATAAGAAAGGCAAAAATCTTATGAAATATCAACATGTTTGCTGAATATACTTTTCTTTGTCATTTTATATGAATTTCAAAAGCCACACCATACTTTCACATTTACTTCTACCTTTACTTCAAACATAGGATACTTGTAATTATATATGTTGCAAAAACACAAAAACTTTGTGTTCATAGTACTTACTTTAAAACCTCTATATTTTCTGAAAAGTGACTGTTGAAATGTACTTGACAACAACAAAATCACAGCTAGTCAACTGTAACTAGGTTACCACATTTCTGCCTCCCATGTATCCTTCACAGTAAAACTTTTCAACTTATTTTAATTTTTTAGAGCCTTGTGCTATACCATACAACTTTCAACCACCAAGAATTATCTTTACCTACATAACATAGGCTACACTTTGAATACAAATGGGTAATATGTAGACCACTATCTAACCCTTTGGGATAACTGTACAAGTACTTCTGGTATTTGGTAACCATACTAAATCTAAAAGCACCATCATCCAAACCATGAATACCTTCTAAAAATCTAAGTATCATCGGTATCGGTACGTGAAATGTGTTTAAAGAAAGGGAGAGAAGAATGTCACACAACACATCACAAAACAGTAGATGTAAAAAGCTGCGTTTGCACGACTACGGCCTTGAGTGCAACTCTTTGGCTACTCTCCATATCTTTATTATTTACAATTAATACGCCACACACAACACAAAATCATACCAATCCAAGTCGAACTTACTCAAAGTAGGATCCAAAACAAGGTCTTAACAAATGAAGTTGGGGAAAAGGTTGCAATAATACGCAGGGAGCTCCACGTCCCAACTTTTCCTCGCTAGTCAACAGTCTACTGGAATAATACTAGTTGGCAACTCTTCGTACTCTGTTGACGGGCGCTGGCGAGGCTGCATGCGGGTCGACGCTATTCGCACTGCGCTGCCAGGGCGAATAGCGCCCGGCGAGAATACTGTTACGTAACTTGTAGAGGAAGGTCGTAGACATTGTCACCCGCGGAGAAAAAGTACATTTCATGCAGTGGTTTATTCTTTTTGGGTGGAGTCAGATAAATATATAATGTAGTGTGCAATTCATAAACGAAGAAAATGAATGTTCATTCAGTGGATTTATCAATGGTTTATGCTCCCCAGACCTTAAAGGGTATAGCTTCAGAATGAATCTGGCTACTCTTCTCCTCTGGAATTAGATATTTCATTCTAGCTTTACGTGCATCGTTATGTTATAGTATAGCCGATTTGAAAACGTACGATAACTTGCAATTTATTTCATATGGATTTTTACATAAAAGAAGCACGTATCACCCTCATTTTACATATATATATATATATATATATATATATATATATATAACATATATACATATATACATATATATACATATATATACATATATATATATATATATATATATATATATATATATATATATTTGTGTGTATGTTAGAGAGAGAGAGACAGGTACTGGTACTGTTATTCAGATTTTCTCATGACTTCATTAGTTCTTCACTGATGAAGTCAATAGGTCCTTCCAATAAATGCACCTGTACTCTCTCTGTTACATGTACACACTCAAACACACACACACTGTCATAATAAAGGGGGAGTGATTTTTCATCACTCTTGTCCCAAAGGATGCAGACCAAAAATAGGATATTCAGTAAAATAAGTCAATATATATATACATATATATACACATACATATATATACATATCTGTCTATCTATCCACTTCTTAAATTCTCTCACCCCCCCTCTCTCTCTCTCTCTCTCTCTCTCTCTCTCTCTCTCTCTCTCTCTCTCTCTCTCTCTCTCTCTCTCTCTCTCTCTCTCTCTCTCTCTCTCTCTCACATGCACTTCTTAAATTCTCTCTCTCTTCTCTCTCTTTTCTCTCTCTCTATCTATCTATTTATCTATATCTATATATTTCTATCTATCTACATATATATAAATATATATATATGAATTAATAATTAGATAAATTAGAAATTTATATATAATATATTTTTTTATTTATATGCATGTGTGTGTGTGTGTGTGTGAGAGAGAGAGAGAGAAAGAGAGAGAGAGAGAGAGAGAGAGAGAGAGAGAGAGAGAGAATACATACACGCACACACACGAACTAATTGGCGCCATGTTGACATGTAGTTAACTGGGCCTTTATACTGGGGTGGCTGACCCATGATCCTTCCCCAGGGGAGTAGCTGTTTTGGTTATCATTGTTGGCAATCCTCAGCTCACCATCATATCTACGATAGACTCACCTGCTACCGTATCTAGGTTTGATTTATCAAATATATGTGATTATATATATATAATTATATATATATATTTATATATATAGATAGATAGATAGATAGATAGATATACAGTGTATGCTTATATACAGTACATGCATATATATATAAACATACACACACAGGGGAGTAGTTTTTTTAAGTTATCATTGCTGGTGGTTCTCATTTCAACATCATATCTACGACAGACTCACATACTACCGTAGATAAACAAGACACAATCAGGAGAGAATGAGACGACACAATGCACTTACTGACCATCAACTAGGGCGATTTCCTACTACTACCATAAAAATCTGACTTCCCACACATAAGGCGTAATAATTCCCATTCCAAAGTTTATAAGCTATATATATCGATTTCTTTTTTCCTCATCTCTTAAAGCTGCCATGGTTAGGTATCGAAGTCATGTCCCTGTAAATGATTTAGTAAATGTGAAAATAAGAAATGCATGCGAAGACTTCATCTCTCTGTGAAGTTCATGATTAAGTAGTAATAAAAATGTTTATTGGTCGCGTTATGTCCCAAGTACTCGGGTAATCTCTGGGTGCGCTGCCAAGGCCCGGTAAGTAGTACAACGATATTTATACTTATCATTTAATCTGTG
>NC_061854.1:10602695-10605195 GCF_019202785.1 Penaeus chinensis
TTGACACCACATGATTTCATAATTGCCTTAGAAAATATGTTGGTAAGTGTTAAACATATATATTACGCTCAGGCCTGTCAAGAACTATTCTCTAATACGACCTCACATTTTCTTTGTTACTGTTCTATGTTACATGAAAATTAATATAGAGCACGATATGCATTGATTACGGTTTGCATAAGCTAGACATAACCCATATTATTACGCAGTTAACAAAACGTGTTAGGTAAACTACATGTAGAGAGACGGAAGATAAGATGCTGTAAGGAACAACCATAATAACCTAAAGTTCAAATTACAGGAAGGTAAGCCCCAATCTGAACCTTATTTGTTGTTGATAATAAAATATTCAATGTTTGTAAGCAATGTATGACAACTAACAACTAGTGACGTTGAGATAATTGACTGAACTTTGTAAGCTATGGGAACCAATCAGCTTCTCTGCAATGAACAAGGGGCGTAATATCTGTGTGGAAGTGTGTGTGATGTGGATTTACAATTCTGAGTAATGCTGATTGTCATGAACTGTGCCAAAAACAAAGGATAGGGTTCTCTTTGTTATTACATTTTACTTATTTGAATGTCTACAAAGGTAACGGGGGTTAACACACACACACATATATCTAAATACACACATAGGTGTGTGTGTGTGTGTGTGTGTGTGTTTGTGTGTGTATGTATGTATGTATATGTATATACATACACACATGTAATCCTCTTCTTTTTCATCTCCTCCAACGTCGCCTTCCTCTTTCTAATTCTCCTTCATCTTCCTTTTCCTCCTAGTGCTCCTTATTCCTATTCTTTGTCTTCGTACGTTTTCTCCTCCTCCTTCTCCATCTTCCTCCATCTTCCTCCTCTTCTCCTGCTCCTCCTCCTCCTCCTCCTCCTTCTCCTCCTCCTTCTCCTCTTCCCGCATCCCAACTCACACTTCTTCAACCCTCTCCTCCCCCTCCCCCTCTCCCACGTTACACAAGTTTGCATGTTAAATCCGGTTTGAGGATTATAAAAGGACAAGTAATTGGAATCGTATGTTTTTTTTTGTTTTTTACCTTTCACTTTTTTCTTTCATTTTTTTTTAGGAATGAGGGGAATAAAACTTAGGTAATGGGTTGTTGTTTTTTTTCTGATTTTTATTTCAGTTTTTTTTATTAACTTTGTTTTTAAGTCATATATTTCTGCCATCTGATTTTTTTTGTTTTGTTTTTGTCGTATCTATTTCTGTTACTATGCCCTCTCCCTCTCTCTCTCTCTGAATTTATATATATATATATATATATGTGTGTGTGTGTGTGTGTGTGTGTGTGTGTGTGTGTGTGTGTGTGTATCTGTGTGTGTGTAGAACAATGAAGGGAAGAACAGGAAAACACACGATTATGCCGAAGGCCTTTTCGCATTTACTGATGAAGCAGTAAATGCGAAAAGGCCCTCGGCATATTCGTGTGTTTTCCTGTTCTTCCCTTCATTGCTCTACTTGCAATTTGTTCGACATGAATATATACATACATATATACACATATATATATATATATGTAAATATATATATGAATGTATACATATATAATATATATACATATATATATTATATATACATACATATATATTTGTATATACATGTATATGTGTGTGTGTGTGTGTGTGTGTGTGTGTGTGTGTGTGTGTGTGTGTGTGTGTGTGTGTGTGTGTGTGTGTGTACATAGTATGTATATATCTTTTTTTCTTTTCTTTTCTTTTTTCGCGCCATCACCGATGCGGTTTTTGGTGAACTACCCGGCGTCATGAGAGAGAGAGAGAAGTTAGCTAGATAGATATGTATATATGAGTGTGCGGGTTTGTGTGTGTGTGTGTGTGTGTGTGTGTGTGTGTGTGTGTGTGTGTGTGTGTGTGTGTGTGTGTGTGTGTGTGTGTGTGTGTGTGTGTGTGTGTGTGTGCGCGCACTATCCCTGTTCGTTGGAAAAGAATGGCGTCTTTATCAAATATATAAATCAAAAGGGTCAATATTTATTGGACGTTTTATATAATAAAGTGCTAGTATCTTTTTTTTTTTTTTAATAATGACAGTTCTAACGTGGTAGACTGGGAATTGCTAGTTCTGCCAGCAGGAATTTGCATTTACTGTCAAATGGGAACTACATTACGTGCTATTTGCTTTTGACAACGGAGCTTATGTAGCAAAGCTCCCTGGCAGAGTGCGGTTTTCCTGCGTCAGGCCCCTTCACTGTTTTGAAAGAAAAGAATGTAGAAGTCAGATGCCTTCGTCTAAAACTGTTGCCTTCAAGTTATCTCACTCTGGTACGAAGGTGCCTACGTGGCATCTGAAGTGCAGTACTTGCGTATTCATAATATGCTGTCATGCCATTCTGGTAGTGGCTGCCTTTAGGCTTGCGAATTCATCTGCCTGTTAAGAAAAGAATATATATTTTTTTATGTATCTATTTTGTAATATCACTTATGTTGCTACTTTCTTTCTCTTTTAATAAACTTCTGAAACTGTCCATGA
>NC_061854.1:10612695-10617695 GCF_019202785.1 Penaeus chinensis
CGCTGGTGAATCATTGTTTTTTGTGCGTGTGAAGTTGTTTTGAACGTCTTCATGGGTCAGAGATATCCACAGTCGGCAACTTTAATTGTTTCTCTTAACACTTTTTTTTTTTTTTGCGCGACCTATTAAATTAATTTATAATTACATATTCTGTTTTTATTTATCACTAGTCACTCTTCCCATAATTAGAGTTTTTCTTTGAAACTTGTCTTTTGTATACACTTTGAAAGGCCGTTTACCTGGAGCCCGGAAATGAATGGCTGAACTCGGCGCGCCGTCCAGAACAATCCACGCACACACCTGTTGGCCGAAATAACAACAAGCTTCCTTTAGTATTTAAAGATTTCATTTTGTAAACTCATGGAAGTGCTAGAAAAACTGAAGGCAATTTAAAATACATATTGACTCTATAATATCACCTTGATTTAGTCCTAAGACCGATGTATAGAAAGTCAATAACGGGGAGTAATAGTTCATCTGTGACCGACCTACTTCTCTTGTGGGTTAAGGATAGTGGTAGGCCGAGGGATACTTTAGGGAAGTAAACAAGTCCAGGAGGTGTGGCCAAAAACTAGGACACCTGGGTTTTAGCCTCCAGGGTTGATGGTTGTGGTGGGATGGGATGGGGTTTGACTGTGAAACACTTCATATTCTGTATTTTGATATATATGTATACATATATATACATATATATACATATATATACATATATGTATATATATATATATATATATATATATATATATATATATATATATATATATCCTTGGCAGGAAGAACTTCACATTGCATGTTGTGCATATTAATATTTTTGTTAGATTTTGAATATGTAACTGTGTGTGTGTGTGTGTGTGTGTGTGTATGTGTGCATTCATTCATACATATATATATATAGTATATAGAGTATATTTGTTTATATTTGTATGTATGAACAGTACATACATACATATGTACGCAAGTTACGTATAAGCCATGCGTAACATAAACGTCGTTGTTATTCCACACCGAAAATTATGATTCATTATATTTTCTTTGTTTAATCTATATGAAATTACATTATGACAGTGAAATGCACTGGACTTTTATTTCCACAGCTGTAAATAATACTTGTACACAGACTATGCAAATATCTATAAGTCCTGTTAACACTGAGGGTTGATACAAACATTATTCCAAAGAAGTTAAGACGAAATAACTCGCTGTTAAACAAAATATGGGAAGGCAAGCGTCCTTGGAGACTGATGACTGTCGTTACAATACGCAGCCTTCATGCCTGTCAGGTTTTGGTGGTTGCTACGGTCACATATAACGACATGTTGCTACTCTCATCGCCTTGATCAAGTGTTGCGGAGCTTCAAAACGTGATCGGAAGCAAGGGTGCTTAGGCTCCACTTGGCAGAAAATCAGTCGAAAATCTTTCAGGAAAAGAGTTAAGGGGGAGTGGGGGATATAAATCACGTGTATGAAGTCCATGCTGCAGTAAACATGCATTCACCTTTTCACACATTTTTAGAATATTCGTGTCGTTCACTAAGTTTTAGGAAATAATTTTCTCTTGCAGTAGGTATGACATATATGATTATGTTATTCTAAATAGTGATCCGCTCAAAATCAGTATCAATAATCCACACGTCTTTCTCCTCGGTAATTTATAACCTCTCTCAACCCATCCTAACCACCAACACACTTTCTTTTACCAATTCAGGGCCCGTAAAAGTTCACGGTTCCTGAATGTCATTGCTCACAAAATCAGTTTTCAGGACAAGGTTACGACCGACCACGATTAGAGTGCTAGTGACTAGGGAACAAGTGAATGTCACCGAGATGAGGAAAGATGTTCACAAGACATATCTCACACGGGAACAAACGGCGAATGGAAATGTGTGTTGTATTTCTACAGTGCCGTAATTTCTTGTGGCTACGCTGGTTACTAATGCAAGATGCCCTTATGAGAAGTAATGTCGACATTATCGTCTCATCTACTTTGGCAAGAATCCGTTATCAGAATTTGTGCAACTAATCCTATCTCTTTGTGATAGTCCTCTTTGAAATAAACAATATATATATATATATATATATATATTCATATTTTTCCAGTTCAGTTTGACCGTGTATTTGTATATTAAGCAACCAGCCAGTATATGATTAGAATTTTTAAAAATATATGGTCGAATTTTATTTCAAGAACCAAAGAATGGTGTGTCTGGAAGGAAGTAATGCTGCTGTAACTGAAAATCTTGTCGTAGGACTACACTCTCTACCCAAAACCTCCTGCAGGCGTATTGAAACAAATGTGTGTGTGTGTGTGTGTGTGTGTGTGTTGAGTATAAGTGAATGAGTGAGTTAATGAGTGTTTGTCTGTATGTGTTTATCTCTCTCTCTCTCTCTCTCTCTCTCTCTCTCTCTCTCTCTCTCTCTCTCTCTCTCTCTCTCTCTCTCTCTCTCTCTCTCTCTCTTTCCTCTCCCCCTCTCCCCCTCTCCCTCTCTCCCTCTCTCTCTCCCTCTCTCTCTCCCTCTCTCTCTCCCTCTCTCTCTCTCTCTCTCTCTCTCTCTCTCTCTCTCTCTCTCTCTCTCTCTCTCTCTCTCTCTCTCTCTCTCTCTCTCTCTCTCTCTCTCTCTCTCCCTCTCTCCCTCTCTCCCTCTCCCCCTCTCCCCCTCTCCCTCTCTCTCCCTCTCTCTCTCCCTCTCTCTCTCTCTCTCTCTCTCTCTCTCTCTCTCTCTCTCTCTCTCTCTCTCTCTCTCTCTCTCTCTCTCTCTCTCTCTCCCTCTCTCCCTCTCTCCCTCTCTCCCCTCTCTCCCTCTCTCTCCCCTCTCTCTCCCTCTCTCTCTCCCTCTCTCTCTCCCTCTCTCTCTCCCTCTCTCTCTCTCTCTCTCTCTCTCTCTCTCTCTCTCTCTCTCTCTCTCTCTCTCTCTCTCTCTCTCTCTCTCTCTCTCTCTCCCTCTCTCTCCCTCTCTTACACACACACACACACACACACGAAAGGGAGACGGAAAAGGAGAAGGAAAACAGACAGAAAAAAAAGGATGAGGCCAAGGATGGGGAAGGGAAGGAGGAGGATAAGGGGGGAAGAGAGAAAGGCGTTAGAGGAAAAAGAGACAGACAGGGCGACAAGGAAGAAGAGAATCCAGGCGCATTTCCTGGATTATCCTCGGCTCATTTTCTTGCTGGTGGTCGCAATTACGTTTTCTTCTGAAGGGTCTGGAAGGTTATCTCGATGGAGGTTGCTTGGAAAAACATGTACATGGACACGCATATCCAGTCATGGAGACACCCGCGCGCGCGCATATGTGTATATATTTGCATTTATATACAAATATATATATGCATATATACATATACATACATTTACATATATATGTTAATATATGAAAATATATATATATACCTAAAAAAAAATATATATATGTATATGTACATATGTGTGTGTGTGTGTGTGTGTGTGTGTGTGTGTGTGTGTGTGTGTGTGTGTGTGTGTGTGTGTGTGTGTGTGTGTGTGTGTGTGCGCGCATTACGATTACGTAAATCGATTAAGACAACTCATGATACTATTATCAAACATGATAGTAATAATGCATATGATTTTAAGTGTCACATATTTTGATGTACATGAAATCCGTGATGGTTCTTTGTTAGTGGTAAATTGATCACTTATGATGATGAAATAATGATTATTTTGATAATATTGATAATGATGAATGGTCAACCGTGCAATGACCACACAGAGCAAGCTCATCATTCGCAACCTCTCCCGTTTGCCATGACGTAGGCTTTGCAACATCAAACATTGCAGCTTCTCTCTTCTGTAAACTATTTCCTCACTTTTTCATCCGAAGCTGATGTCAGCGACAATTTGAGTAGTAACGATGATGAGGCTGCAATGGTTCCTGTAGTAACAGTGATGGTACCGTACCTATAGAGCAAGAATGACAAGTGTGCCACCCCCCCCCCCCCAAAAAAAAAAAAAAAAATGACGTCATAATTTGTCTGCGTAATTCGCGTGTCTCATCTTGACCCATTATATTGCTAAACATACTTCAAGATTACACGCAAGCACATGAAACTACAGTCACACGTGCGGGATCATGCACGAAGAAGCAAAGGCAATTCCCGGTGCATGGGTCTGGCCAGAGTAACAGGCGCAGAGAAAATACTATTCAGCAGAGGTCTTGTGCACTCAGGGAAACCATGTCAGTTGCTCGTTTTTTTTCGTTTTTTTTCTTTTTGAGGGGGTGTTATTGTTATATTTCTTGCTACCTTTTTTTATTCGTGGTCATCTTTCTTGTGTAATTTGTTCAGTTCTTTTTTTTTAGTTATTTGTTAAGTCTTTTTTTCAGTCCCCTTTTTTTGCCGAGGGTTTTGCTAGCTTACGTTCGAGAAAAAAAAACATATACGTTGGAATTTTCAAGGTGACCTGACCAGCTTTCGGGGTTGGGAAGCCTTGGTAGAGTTGCTGTAGCTTTTTTTTTTTTTTTTTTTTTTTTTTTTTTGAGGGAGTGGTTATTGTTATATTTCTTCTGCCTTCTTTTTGTTCGTGGTCATCTTTCTTATGTAATTTGTACAGTTCGGTTTTTAGTTATTTGTTATGTCTTTTTCTGTACGTTTTTTATCGGTAGGGGTTAGTGTGAGTGTACTGCGATCGCCTTTTGAAGGGCATATGTTCTTGTAATCGTGTAAAGTTTTTTGAACATTGTTTTATGGACGGGCGTCGATGCACGAGTGAGCTTAGGTCGCCTTTTCTGCGCACTGAAGTTCAAGAACAAGATACGGTTGATTTTCAAGGTGATCTGACCAGCTTCGGGTACGATATTTAGACTTGTATTGGGTACTGATATTCGATCTTATGTGTGTATTTTTAGACACACAGACACACACGCATGCATGTCTGTATGTATGCATGTATTTGTGAATGTATGTATGTATATCTGTATGTGATTATACGTACACACACACACACACACACACACACACACACACACACACACACACACACACACACACA
>NC_061854.1:10622695-10630195 GCF_019202785.1 Penaeus chinensis
ATACAACATCACTTACTTTTTTGTATTACCCCCCCCCCCCCAAAAAAAAAAAAAAAAAAAAAAAAAAAACGAAAAAGGCTGAAGAATCTAAACAAGTAATGAAGAAGACATCGCAACCAATAACTGAAGGTCCTTCTTGTACTGAAATGTTCTGAGTAAGCAAAATCAATGCATGTACCGAATACGACCTCTTATCAGCAATTGTATATCTGTCCAAACTAAAGTTGGACCAGTAATTGTGCAGTCGTGCTGTTTTGACAACAAGGAGAGTAAACGAGAGAGGTGGAATGACACGGCTCTGTTAACAGGAAAAAAAAGGGTTTTATTCTTTCCTTTCACTTCAGCCAATCTCAAAAGTTGTGAATGCGTTTGTAATGCATTTAAGCTGCTTTTGTATATGGCGAGCTCCGTTTCTTTCCTTTTTTTTATTTAACAATCTCTTATTATTATTGCAAGTGTATGTATTTGCATGTATTTTGTCTGTAATATACTTAGAATCAAGACTAAAGTGAATTAATACGTAATGCAAAAATCTCTCACTGATTGAGAAGGGAAATAAGAGGTTTCATCCCTGGTTTATCTCAACAAATAATATTGGATAAAAAGCAGAAACAACATTCCCAGGAATTAAATAAATACCCAATGCTTTCCGAATATGCGACATTGAAAATTTTTACACAGCTAGTTGTTTGGAGTTTGCACTTGAAGTTAAAGATTCAAGGGTTTCTAATTGTTTCCTAATTTTGTTCTATAGGCGGCTCAGCTACAGTTGACTTCAACAACATAGAAATGACAGGATGTCTTAAGAACAAGAGAAAGTGTATGTTCCCAAAAGGACAAGATGCTTCGATGTCGTTGCCTTTCACACCACGTAAGTATTTCCGTTTAATAAACACTGTTTTGACGTAATATTTGCTATAGAAATGTTTGATAAAAAGATGAACAAGCCCTCCCCCTCAGTCTGTTTGTCTGTCACTGGGTCTCTTTCTCTCTCTCTCTCTCTCTCTCTCTCTCTCTCTCTCTCTCTCTCTCTCTCTCTCTCTCTCTCTCTCTCTCTCTCTCTCTCTCTCCCTCTCCCCCTCCCTCCCTCCCTCCCTCCCTCTCTCTCTCTCTCTCTCTCTCTCTCTCTCTCTCTCTCTCTCTCTCTCTCCTCTCCTCTCTCTCCTCTCCCTCTCCCTCCCCCTCCCCCTCCCCTCCTCTCTCTCTCTCTCTCTCTCTCTCTCTCTCTCTCTCTCTCTCTCTCTCTCCCTCTCCCTCCCTCTCCCTCCCTCCCTCCCTCCCTCCCTCCCTCCCTCTCCCCCCCCCTCTCCCCCCTCTCTCTCTCTCTCTCTCTCTCTCTCTCTCTCTCTCTCTCTCTCTCTCTCTCTCTCTCTCTCTCTCTCTCTCTCTCCATTATTTAGAGTGATTTATCTTTATCTACAAAATATTCATAGTTTATCAACATGGCATTGCTTTCTATTTATCGTTTAAAAATGTTTCCATCGACAGATCACGAGGTGACAGCAGTAAAGGCAAAGGTCACCGCCTTCATCGGCCCCATCCCGATCCCCTTCAACTTGCCCAACAGTGATGGCTGCACAAACTCCTCTTTGCGGTGCCCGATGCCCGCTGGCCAGCAGGGCGTGTACACTGCCTCGCTTCCGATCAGATCGGAATATCCTTCCGTAAGTACGCGCTATGCACGCACGCACGTACGCGCACACACACACACGCACACGCACATGCACACGCGCACGCGCACACGCACGCGCACACGCACACGCACACGCACACGCACACGCACACGCACACGCACACGCACACGCACACGCACACGCACACGCACACGCACACACACACACACACACACACACACACACACACACACACACACACACACACACACACACACACACACACACACACACACACACACACACTTCATGATGGATATAATGGTATTATTGAATGTAGGAATGTTATTGTGCATGATATATGCACCATGGACATTTTTTATGATGGACAGTTTGTAGCCAATTCACAATATTTATGATTTTTTCTTGTCAATTTCAGATCAGTTTGCAGGTCATGTGGGAGTTGAGAGACCAGAACAACAACAAGTTGGTTTGCATCAAATTCCCAGTTCAGGTGAAGAACTGAAGTGATGACTATGAAATAAATGTTAGAACATGTAAAAAAAAATGTCAAGGATGAATATGCTGTGAACTTTTATCAATCATCTTTCATTCAGTATTAGTTTGCATTTGTTTTAGTATGTGCAAATGTGAATAGTGTGGATTATATGTAACTACAATTTAGCAAATGAATTTGGTATATAAGCAACATGCAAATTATTAAGGATCTTTAATGAGTTTTAATTCTGCATCAGATATTCACATTTGTCCATTATTAAATTCAGCTTCTAGGATTATTTATGGTATTCACATTTATATGCACTTTAAACTGAAGTACTGATAGAAGTTTAGCATAAACAGTTTCTATACATTTTTTGTTATATACATTTCTTAAGAATAAATATTTTATACAGTTAATGTTCTATGTATATTGGACTAGTATATGTATGCTTTAGTTATATAAGGTTATCATCATGTTACAGATTACTCATTTGTGAAACCAAAAAATAAACATTAAAATATGGTCAACTTTCATATATACCAAGTGGATGATAATGAAAATGTATAAAAATAAGGAACTTTCAAGCCTGTGCAGGAAAATTATTAAGTAGTTACGCACCGAAATTAAATATATTACAAAGGAGTACTTCTATTTACAAAATAAAAAATCCTGTAAAGAAAGTACTATTGAATCTAAAATTATATTTAATAACCTGTAAATATCTTATATGATGACTAATTTTCTAAATTATTTTTTAATACATTTGATGGCAATATTGAAATAATATCACAATATCTCCCACAATAATTGTTATAAAAGTATAACTAAAACACAAGTATATTCATTGTCCCACTCAAACTCTAGCTCATAAATGATACATATGCTGTCTCATTTTTTTACACCAATTATGTACAAATCATAATTTGACATAACAAAAAAAAGTTGTCAGAATCTGCCCTCTCTTAATAAAACTTGACTTGAAAAGTTGAGGTAATATCTTTAGCAAATAAAATTTGAAAATCAGAACTAATAGATATCCATTAAAGGTAGCTGTGTTTTTAGGGTAGTAGTCATTTTAAGGTTAAGTAAAAAACTATCAGGTTACATGAATATCAAATCCCTTTACAAATATATATTTGAGGTACATTTCAAGCAAGCATTTCACAGCCAATGCAAAATATATAGTAGATTGATGAAATTATTGGCTTGCTAACATGAGAACAGAATGTGAAATAGTTTATCCAGTAGCTGTTCCTCATTCACCTCTTCAACTTTTTTCTCCTAGAGTTCATGTGATTTGGAGAATGGCATAGTATTTTAGAATAGTTTATCCAAGCACTGCTTTCTTGTCTCTGCCTACCTATATTGCCTTGGGGAAAAAGCTGTGCTCATTTTTAATTTTTTGTGATATGTCTCTGCTAGTGCTAAGCCACAAAGGAGTCAATTAGTTGATCTTGTGACCTTATCTAATTACACCTTTCCTTCAACTGGTGGGAAAAATGTATTTATTACAAATGCTATGAATAATGATGGAGTTTTTTTTTATTATAGGCATTATAATGTTATACACATTAGTAACAGCAAAATAAGATAACTTAAAATATTTTCGTAAATCAAGAAAAGGGTAAATGGGTGAGACAGTCAGTACTTGTAATTGGCTCATTGGTGACTTAGAAAAGTTTAGCCATCCAAGTGTAAAAACAATTAATAAGGTAAACTCACAGTGGGCATACCATATACGTACATGCCATGCACGTCTGATTTGGATCAAAAGAAAATTAAAAAACGCAGAAAATATATATTCATTTACTAATTATGCATTACAACACATTATTTTTTTAAACATAGGAAATGCTTTAGTTTAGGCTTCTAACAGTTTCTATATTTGTATGGAACACAATATCAAAACTTTAGGTTTAACTTGCATTTTATTAACACAGATATAAATTTTGTCAAATTAACTGACTTTATTAATCTTAATGAAAAAGATTTGAGTTGAGGGTGACATATATGACTATGTAAGAAAAATAATTTAAAAAATCAAATATCAAAAATATTATATAACAATACTGACCATTTATAAAACATACAACAATAATGCACTACACATTCATACAATACAATATGAAACATTTTGCTCTGGCACTGCAAATTAAATGACAGTACAATACAATATGAAACATTTTGCTCTGGCACTGCAAATGAAATGACAGTAATTGTATTCCATGACATTTAAAGTGGACCTTCATAATATCAAAAGTCTTAGATCTAGATGGTAAGAGTAGGTATTCTATGCTTCTAAACACTTGGGTTGCAATACAGTTTTGAAAATGAACAACTGTTTAATAAATTGACAAGCTACTCTATTTTTTGGCATATATGTAAAATTTACAAAAACTTTCTGCATACTATGCACCACTGGCTAATTTTTGGGCCATCCTAGGCATACCACAAATTGTATTACTAAAAGTGGGATATAGTGAGATCAACATGTGATACCTGGGGCCTATTTTCTTTATTTCATAGCTTCTAAAAAATAATTTATTAGAACAACTGCAGTATGAGTGTCCTTTAGAGGGACCCTTCTTTCATCTATATTTGACACTGTACTAAAAATAGTAAGGTCATACCCATAAAGAACATAATAAAAATATACAAGTCTGGTTATCTGTGCTGAGCATGCTGCAAATTTCAAATATAAGGAGCAAGGATACACAAAGATGAACTACTGTATCAAAATTGCTGGCACCATATAGCATAATAGATGCTCCCTTAAGTACATAGGATACTGTATATTGTTATAGTATATTGGTGCCTCTTACAAACTACACATAGGTAAACTGTAGAAAATATTATTCTCCTGAAATAGGCTTGCAATTAAGATATATTATATACAAAGATGTGTCCTATATGCCAAAAAATAGGGAATTTAATCGATTTAATCAAGATATTTTTTTATGCACATGAGTGAAAATTTACTGAAACATGTTAAACACATGATAGTGAGCCCTAAAAAAAAATAAAGGATACACAAAAAATAATTAAATACCCAAAATAATGAAAGAAACACTAACCAGTGATATTTGGAATCAACAATGCACACAAAACTGTGGATTCATTTTGATTTAACTCTTTTGAAAAAGTATCTAATCTGTTTCCAAACAGCATGGATTAGTGTTTCTCATATTGTTATAATTATATCTCATTTCCAACTCTTCCGTGCTGTGCTGGTTTGTTTCTGCAATGAAGCAGGTATTTTCAAACAATGGATGCTTTTTTTTTTATTAAGAGGAATTAATTGCAAGCACTTACAACTGCTATAGGGAAAAAGGTGATACCATAAAGCTGCCTCTAACTTGCAGCAACAAGTATCTGTGCAACCAAATTTTCCAAACAAAACAAAAAGGATTTTCAAACTAAACACGTTTTTAAATTTTCCTCATTTCAATGCATTACCTAAAAACATGTTCAATCAAAAATTATAAACTTAAATCCTAACAAGAATTATCAATATCTCCTATTTTGGTTAATTTGCGTTTTTCTATTCCACTAGAGATTAGCCATAGAATGTTGTGAAATCAATAAACATAAATGCTGATTGCAACAACTCTCCCAAGTTCAACCTATAAAATAAAACTAATTGACAGAGAAGTATTTGATTCAAAAGTAACCCAGGTCTATAAACTATGTCACTTTAAACCTGGTAGTAAGTATGCATGACAGCCAATAAAAAAACAAAAACAATGATAACCCCACCTACTATACATCACCCAAACTCTTGAAAAATCACTTTGGTATTCCATACAAACCTTCTTGCATGGTTAGACTTGTTAGTTATGTAAACAACTATCATATAAAAGAGATTTATACTGACTGAAAGTTCTCATCATCTCTAGGAATGCCATTAACAAAGCATTTGAAGATGGTCTGTTCAATCATATCCTACTACACTTGACTCATAAAAGCTTTGGTACTTATTCCTTACAAACTTCATCTACTGGGAGCTTAGTTAGTGATTTAGATTTACAATTCACTAGACAATAAAATAATGTTTTGTGAACAGAAAATTAATAAATAGGTTTAATACAGATGTAAATTATATATCTAGCAAAATTAAAACCATTTTACAATTTCATACATATTCTATATTGGTTTTCATGTTGAAAACTTTAATTGGTAAAGGATTATTCCTTTTTTACTACTAATCAGCATTTGTGCCATTCTAGCTGAAATAAATAAAACTGTGCTTCACCGTTTTAATTTTTGTTGACATCTATTATTGTTTTTGGTCCCTATACTACATATGTATTATCCTGGAATGCAATACACTCTGTAATATGTTAACCCATTCGCCCTGGATTTATGTTCTGCTCCCTGTATTTTTTGTGAATGTTGTTACATACAGATGGCTCCACATGTGCTCAGCTGGCAAGGAATCTATCAGTAGCCCTAGTGACCGATCCTGATTTCCCCATTCCTTGAATTGGTGTGGAAATGTATTTTTTTTTCTAATACAGTTGATATCGATAATGTTATTATTGTTATTGAAGTTATGATTATCAAATTGTTATTAAAATCTCGATAACTACTAAGACAATGAAATAATGCAAAAGACCCTTTCCAAAAGTCGAGAAAAAGGGTAAACAGGTGAGATAGATAGGACTAATAACCGACTCCTTGGTGACTCAGCACTTGTAGAGTCATCTATGTGTAAATACAATAAATAAAACTTGAATTACAGTGGGCATGACATTTATTCTTGCCATACGGAGCAATTGGGTTAAACATATTTATGACTATGACTGGTAATGAAACTGACAAACTTGAAGTGCAGGTTCAATCTACAGCAGGAAGCACAGCTACGACATAAAAATTGTATAAATAAAAAATAATGCCTAAAATGACCACATCTAGAACCCTTTATATTTCCAAATATAACTCATATATTATAAATTTTCTATTTGTCCTAGAGGTACAGTCATAACTATCAGTGAACACAGAGTAATCAATATTTTTAAGGGACAAAGTCCTAAACATGATCCTTATTGACTTATTCATGAACTGAAAAATATAATTAAAAAATACTCATATAGATCAAGAACTATACATGTACTCTGCTGCTGATAATGTTCACTGAAATATATCCTACTTCTCGCCTAAAATATAAAAAATATTTTGAGTTGAGCAACCTCAAACATGTTGCAAAAAATATTCAATTAGCATCTTTGTATAGCTATTGAGACCCAAATAGGCTCCTAATCTATCTGTGTTACTTCATTACAAATTCTGTAGAAATAAACAGAATATTCTGCAAGCTGTTAAATTTTTTAAAGGTCTTCCTGCCATAACATGTCAATGAAAACTATAAATGAGAAGACTACAACC